>NC_140967.1:43609675-43777175 GCF_056783735.1 Eptatretus burgeri
GATTGTCCGTCCGGTGGGCGACGTGCCGCGATTCGAGTTACGTGGCCGTCAGCACGCCGTGGCCGTCAGCACGCCGGCGGGCGCGAATCCGCAACACTGGTGTCAGGAGTGGGATACAAATTCATCGCCCTCCTCGCGGCACTGGTATCGGAGAACAGGAAAACGGGCTCTCCTGTCTCCGGCTAAATTCACGGGAATCGGTCCAGGGGTGAGAGAAGCGACCCCCGATTCCCTCCAAATTACGAGCGAGCAAATTAACCCTTCACGAGAAGCAAGATGGCGTCTCAAGGCGAGCGGGAGCCGGGGGTATTAGAAATGGATGTAGAATGTGTAGGATCCATGGCACAGGATGGAATCCCCGAGCAGGAAATGTTGATTGTGCAGGAACACGGACTCGCCCAACTGAACCCAGAACCTGAAATGGGTGCGGCAGCGGCCGCAGTGTATGACACCTCCCCCCCCCTCTCCACCAAGACCCTTCCCCAACCCCTGCCGAAACGGCTCACTTGAGTGCATCCGACATGGCCCAGCTATTCACCATGCTGGCACAAATGAATGCGGAAATAAAAAACGAAATGAAAGACATGAACAAGCAAATAAACGAAAAGATGGATACAAATACAAATGAAATGAAAAACGAAATGAACAAGCAAATAAACGGAATGGAAGCAAACATGAAGGAAGAAATGAAAGAGCTACGGGGTGAGACGCAGAACATGGGCCGATGCCTACAGGCGGGCATGAAGGCCGTGACCAGGGAGCTGGGAATGGCGACTCCACGTGTGGGAGCAGGCGAGCTGGAAGGGGGTGCAACGGCTGACAGGCCCGCGGTGGAGGCGGGTGAAAAAATAATTCGGGGGGCGTGTTGGGCGAGGGTCGTGACAGAGGAATCGACGGTGACCAAAAGGGAAAAATTAAATGGGGAGACCAAAACGTGTGAGACGAGACACGAGGTGACGACGACAGAAAGAATAAAATGTATAGAGACACGGGAGACAGAAAAAATAGAGACAATACGATGAAGACGGGGTAAGTGACGCGCACACACACACGGAGGTAGTGGAGGATAATGAGGGTGAGCTGGCGGACTGGGTAGAGACCCAGTGCGAGCACCTGGATGGCCTCCTCCAGGAACAAGGGGAGGGAGTATGCCCCCTTGAGGCGAGTCACGACCAGGTGAGTTCGGTCGTGCTTTGCGAGGTTGAGGGGAGGAGTGCTGTGGACAGGTGCACGGAGAGCTTGGGGGGTATAGAGGCCCCGGAGACCCTTGTGGGGACACGAATCCCCAGTGTGGTTGTCCCTGTGTGTGTGGTGCAAGGTGTGAGTGCGTCCCCGTGTGTGGAAGCGACCCCGTGTGTGAGTGGTGTGGTGGCGATTGTGCCGGAGTGCGTGCTTCCCAGCACGCCGTGTGTGGATGAGGCACCGCGGTTGAGTGCCCCCGCGTGTGTGGGTGAGGCACCGCGGGTGAGTGCCCCCGCGTGTATGAGTGAGGCACGGTGTGTGGATGAGGCACAGCGGTTGAGTGCCCCCGCGTGTGTGAGCGAGGGACGGTGTGTGGATGAGGCACCGCGGGTGAGTGCCCCCGCGTGTGTGGATGAGGCACGGAGTGCGAGTGAGGCACCGCGGGTGAGTGCCCCGCACGAGTGAGTGAACGGCCGTGTGCAAGGTCGCTGTGTGCAAGGGAGACCGTGTGTGTGAGAGAGCGGTATGAGAGGGAGATGTCGGTTGGCATGCGGGAGCACGCAGCCGCGTCTCCCGGTGTGAATGTGATGGTGTGGACTGTGTGCGTCGTAACACGCAGGTATGCGTGTGTGGAATGGAGACGGAGACGGCGACAGAGGAGAGAAAGCCGAGTAGCGGCTGTAGCTGTTTCGAGGACCGTGCCGGGTTCACCCAGCAGTGAGCACGCGGTTCGTGCTGTGCAACGCACGAGACCGCCACGTGCTCGCTTGCGAGAGTGAAGTCCCGGTCCGGAAACGCACGCGGTGGATTTGCCGATCCCGCGGACGGACAAAGTTTAGGCAGGTAAACGGATTTGGACCGGACGGGTTCTCCACGCGATCGTGTGTGTTAAGCTCCAACGGGCAAAGCACATGTGTTCGCGTGGGGAACCCCTCGAGACGTGGGGCTTGTTTTTTTTTATGCGCACGGTGACGTCATGGCTGCACGTGTGGTTGGAATCCGGCAGGAGGGGTATCCCGGCCGGATGGTACCGTCCAAGGAGGGACGAGAAACACGTGCAGCTGCATGACGTCACGGGCAGGTGTAAAGTGCGCGAGCTCTGAGTTGCCGCGCAGGTGCTGCGCATGGGAAAAAAAAAACAAAAAAAAAAAAAACAAGCCTCACTTTCGGGTGCACAGGATTCCTGGGCAAGGGGTGAAAGACCCCCTTACCTGGGCACAGGATGGAAACGAGTTAGGGGGAAGGGTCAGCTTAGCTAGACCGACTCCATGGGGCAGGGGTAAGTCCTCATGGAGTCCGTGGAATGGATTAGTTAGAGGGATTGCAGCCAGATTTAGGTGGGGAAATTGATTAAAGAGATTAGGAGACAGTGACAGACTTGTGGATGTGTAGAGGGGACGTAGTTTAGCTACGTAGTGTTAAAAGGAACGTGCTGTAGTTTAAGGGACGACGTGGGAGCACGAGTTAGTTAGGGGGTGCAGTTAGAAGGATGGCAGAGTTCAGCGGTGTGTGTGTGTTGAAGAGTTGGTGAGTTATGAGGTGAAGACATGATGAGTGAGTGAGGCCAGCGGGTCTGTGTGAATGGAGCGAATGGGGAATGCATGGTGCGATGAGTGATTGGGGGGAGGAGTGACTCCCGCCCAAGGGACCCCCGGGGTCAGTGTAAAGTGAGTTAGCTGGGTTAGTCAAATTAACAAAAATGGAGGTCGTTTTGTTGTTGGTGGGAAAGTAGGCTCGAGACCCATTTGGAGGGGTGCAGGAGCCCTGTTGACGGGCTTGGGAGCGTGGCTGCGAAAGGTGAGTATCGCTGAGTGGGTACCCCGGGCACCAGGCTAGTCGGCCGCGGTAGGCCATGGGCCCATGGGGGGCCGGGATAGAGTAGTGGGCACGGGTGCGCCTGCTTGGTGCGGGGGCCCGGGGCGCCATTAGCCGCGTGGGCAGTGTTGTGGGCACGGGTGACCCTCGGAAAGGGGCCCGGGAGGCCGGCCTGCCACGTGTGCGTTTCAGGGGAGGTGCCATGGGGGGCACTCCCCGGTGTTAGGGAGCTGGTAGGCTCGGAGGCAGTGTAGTGCCCGGGGGTGCCATAGCGGGAGAATCGGCAGAGGGTCGTGCCTGCCAAAGGGAGCCACGTGTCCCAGCCAGGAGACCGTGTGAGGGCACGGAGAGAAAATTGGGGGGCGAGGCCCGAAATTGTGAGGACACCAACACAGGCGACGGGAATCTGGGTTGTTAGAACCAATAGTTTAAGCGAGAGGCGCTTGTTGAAAGCCCCGGGGTAGTTTAACTGTTAAATGGATAGGGTAGATTAGGAGATGTACCCCTCCACACCATCCATCCCCTCGCTGTCGTTGTGGGCCGCTGGACCCACTTGGTGTTAAGATCGCCGAACTCTGGGGAGGCCATTCTGAGGCTTCGTTGGGCCTCGACACAGGACGTTAGCTCTCCCTTATTCCCCTCCGGGAAGGGAACGTAGGGGTTGGGAGTAGGCTCGGTGACAGGATAGGTTAGCCGAACAAGGACGATAAAGGGGGTTAGGGGACGATTTATAGTGGGGAAGTAAAAATAAAAACAAAAAAAAAATAAGTTGGGGCTAAATTGGGGTTTGACAAATTAAGGGAGTGGGTATGTACAGTGACAGGCAAAGGCGATAGGTGGGAGGGAGACAGGTAGGTAGGTCCGAGCCCGCCTTCCAAGTGGCCAGCACCACCGCACTCCCTCCACCAACTTCCACTGAACGGCAAAGGCTGGCCAACTTCATCGGCTGGCCGTGTTTTTCTTCGAGGCGGAGGCCGGCCAACTTGATCGGCAGCTGTTGTTTTGCTGCAAGGCCTGTGCCATCGGCTGGCCGTGTTTTGCTTCAAGGCCTGTGCCGGCCACTTCGTCTGCAGCTGCTGTACTTCAAGGCCTGTGCCGGCCAGTTCATCTGCGGGCTGTGTTTGCCTGCAGCGGCCTTCTTCTGCGGGCTGAGTTTGCCTGCTCACCTTTGCCATGCCATGCCCACTGCCCATGTTCACCAGCCCCGTTCAATTTTGCTTTGCCCCCCCCTGTTCATTTCCATGTGCGCCAGGATCAAGGCAACAGTTTGCAAGCTGCGAGAACTGCCCCGTTGGCAGCTACAACACGGGCCTGCAGTGGCGGCCCGTGCACCGTGTTGCGTCCATCCATTCATCCATCCGTTCACCCATCCATTCGTTGTGCTCATTGCGTGTGCCACTTGAGCTGGCACGGAGACTGCGTTTGTGCAGCCCAAGCACCGTTGTGGTTCACTGAGTTCAGTTCAAAAGGGAAGGCCTTGGACTGCGTGTGAGCAGCCAGCCACGTTCCCTGTCACCTGCATTGTTTGAGCCAGAGACTGCATGCGGGCAGCCTGGCTCCCTGCTAACTGCTTTCTTTTTGCAGAGTTCAATGATCCTGGGCCATGGTTTAGTGTAATGTTTGTAAGTTAAGGTTAAGATGTACTGTACATATGAGTGCGCCCCCCGGCATGTATGTCTTAGCGCCGGCAATTTTATTTAAGTCGTCCGTGTGAGTGAGTTTGTTTAGGTAGTTACGCAGCCCTCAGGTTATTTATTTTGGGGACACGAATACCATGAATGTCGCACTCAGGGATCCGTAGGTAAAATGTACTAGGGGAAAACTACACATGATGGCACACGAAAATTTGACGACTCGGGACGAGTCTGTAAAAAGGGAAGGGGGTAGTGTTGTGGTTACCAAATTCGCAAACCACCATTCAGGTCCCTTAGGTGAGGTATCTCGGTAAGTGCATGTGTAGTTAGGCCCAAACCCGTTGTCTAGTGGGAAGACATGTCATTTATGCGTGCTGCGACTCTTCAGGATAGCCGTTTTTCTTTTACTATCTTTATTTTGGACCAACCGCCATGATTACAACCACAACCACCGCTTCACCACAACCGCCACGACCTTCACGTCACACCTCGCAACCGTAGCATCGCCACCGTTCTTGCCCCGCTGTGGGTACCGGTGTTGGACTCGTGCAGAGCGCGCGTCGAACAGCGTGTACAAAATCACGGATTTTGTGCTTCAAAAACGGATCAAAAACGACACACGCCCACTTTTTGCCGTCCAATCGGTGAGCGAGGGGCGATTTGGCCCCGCCTCCAGGACGATCGATATATGCAAATTTGTGGATCAAAAAGCCTTCACGCCCACTTTTTCTCGGGCCAATGGGGAGCGAGGTGAAAGGTCAAAGGGAGGGGGTCAAAGGCGAAGCTACGGGGGGATAAAAGGACCGTGTTCGTCAGTCAGGAGAGTGGAGAGTGAGAAGAGTCCAGAGGGGAGAGTCAAAGGGGTCGGAGAGTCAAGAAGTCGAGAAGAGGGGAGAGTCCAAAGGAGAGTCCAAAGAAGAGTCCAGAGTCGGAGAGTCCAGAGGCGGAGAGTAGGAGAGTCGGAAGCAGAGGGTCAAGACTTCGCGGGCGGTGGAGCTGCTCGTCGTGTGCGTTGGAGTCGGAACGGAGGGGATGAGCTGTGGAAAGGCGGCGACACCAGACGAGGGGGTGCTCGCGTCGTGCAGGAAGCTGCACCCGAGGGAGGCCGACAGCGCGACCTGGCCGAGGTGGAGACGCTCGTCGCACATAATAAAGATCCTCTATACCCCGAGCATCAGCAACCCCCTCCTGTTTCCCCCCCGCGCTGAGATAGTGCGACCAAGGGGGCCCCTTTCCCACCCCCTGCCAGACACTGTCCGCGAGGCCCGCGGAGTGAGGCGCCATCGCCGCTCCGCGTCTCATCACCAGACGGGTAGGCGCGACCCGGTCTCGGCCTCAGGCCCGCCTCATCCTTGAGGGTATTCTTTCCTTGGTTTTGGGTATGTGTTGTCGGCGCCGTCTGTGAAGTAGAATTGTATAAGTGTTGCCGTGTGCTCGGTAGTCGGTATTAGCTCTGCATTGTGTTTTCGCTTTTATATTTGCTTTTTGTGTAAATTGCATTGTGTTTTTTCTATGTGCTTTTGGTGGAATTGAATGTGTGCTTCCCGTGTGCCGCGAATAAATGTGCTTTGTGTTGAACTGTTTCCCGCTTCGCTTCGTCATTTCTCCCATTGAATCCCCATCTTGCTTCACGTAAAGGGTTGGTAGTGGGCTGAATACGCCCGATAATTAATCGAACCGTCGAGGTCGACGATAACACCGCTCGGTTATTCTGATAGTACGGAACGGGTCGCTTAAGTGGCCCGTGTCCGAAGTCGACCTGCGGCGAGGTGCGATCGCCCGGTCTACCCTCCGCGTGGGTACTTAGGCAGGTCGAATTTGGCGAGCAACCCTAGTCCTTGGGGTTTCCTTCCCTTTAGTGTACATATGTTGTTCGTGGTGCCTAACCCAGCTCGTTCTCCAACGACTGCAATCCATGGTTTGCGCTTCACGAGTGTGAACGATCGTACAGGTCAGCTCCCAATAAAATGGATCTTTGCCATTTGGGGTTTGTGACTTGTGACGTTACAGTTACCACATCAACAGCGTAACGTTTTTGAAACTTGTATGTCAAATAAACAGATACAAAGTCAAATAAGGAAGTTCACCATTACATACAATGTCGAACTCCCGATTCCCGCGTTGAGTTGTTTCCGCCCAGTGTCCCTGTCCTGCCGGCTCAACTCATGTGCGTTCACCTCGTCCACTGGGGCTGTCGAATGATCGAGTCCTGTTGCGTCATTCTTATTTGATGTCCTTGCAGCGTCCGTCGGGGCTGTCCAACGATCGACTCACGTCGCGTTGTTCTCTCGCCTACGCTGGCCCATTCAGCATGATTGAAGAGCTCAAAGGAATTATTTTCCAATACACAATCTTAATGAGTTTTAATCAACTTGATTATTATCAGCTCTACGCGTTAACAACCACTCATCAGAATTAAATCGAGTACAGGGGCGATCGAAACACCCGTCTCTCTACACTTCCCTCTCGCGGGTTCATATAGTAACACAGAATGATCCCGTGCCTTCCAGCAAATGCAATCCTCGTCTATACTGGAAGTTTAATCTACATTCGAGCATTTTCACGAATTTCACCAGGCAGTTTACAGTACAATACTGCCATCCACAGTCAAAATTGGGTCATTACATCAAGCAGTTTATAATTCAATTCACCGATTCATGCTACAGCAAATTTATAACATGTAATAACAGTCAATTTTAATCATTCACTTATAGGCATTCACTAATGCTTATCCACAAATACCACAACCAATGCTTACTGGCCAAATCGTCTAGCTTTTAATTGACGTACTTACATTAGCAGTTTACCCACTATTCGGGTGGATGGAGTATGTGAACTATTTGCTGAATAAAGTATGTGCTGTAAATAAAACCTGATGGATGTTTGTGTGGTGTAATCTTTTTTGCATTATATGTCATGAAAATGTTAACCTTCTTTTTGATTGACTGAAAGCATTGACATGCATGAATCCCAGGAAATGAATCTAAACCAGAGATACCTGGATGGTACTCTTATGAAACACCCACCCCCTGCGGGAGAGTAATATCCCCTCACAATGATGGGGTCACAGGCTACTAAAGTACTTGCATGATGCCACATGTACAGTGCAAAATCACAAGTCATCTCCACAACTGACATGCGATACCCTCTTCCACCACCACCACGTGGCACTATATGCCCCATATTGCAGTTAATGACAAGCAACACCGTTGTGTTCTGCTTTCACATACCAACTGTTTTTTTGGTTTTATTATCTACTAACAAAGGTAACCAGCAGTGACAGGCAACGCCGGGTCCCTCCTCCCACTCCACCTCCTCTCTTCCCTCACCCCACCTCTCTTCTCTAACTCACTCCTTCACTCCTCTCATCCACTCCCTTCCTCTAGACTCTCATCCCACTCCACCCGTTCACCTCCCTCCTCCCACAAAGGTACCCAATATTGCCCGGGATCGAACGTACATCTATTGTACCACCACAATTAAGCACATATTTAGAGACAAACATTTTATGAAGTTAGATATTGAAGAAAAATATCAACAAAATTTAACATATTGTTGTGGGCCGGGGGTCGGTGGCGAGAATGACCGCTAGGTGGGGAAGTTTATGCCGTCTCCCACCGGTCTTCCCAAAATGATAGGCCGTCGCTCCGGATAATTACGAAGCCGGCGGGTCGATTAATCGACCGTGAAACGCCAATATCTCGACCGCGTGGCGTAGGGTTAATTGTCCAGATCCAATATACATAAGTCACCACGCAGTCTTGGCTACCGGGGATTCACGCCCTCGGAACGTCTGGCCGAACCGGATCACTCTACCAGCTACGGTAGAGTATCAACTTCCACCAACTCCGGCTCGGATGCAGTCGAGCAGGCCTGCCCATGACGTTCCGGCTACGATGTACCGATTACCGGGGATGAAACCCCGTCTTAACTCAGATACGAACCACGCTGGACCAATACAAAAAGGGACAGAAACGGACTGGGAACATTTCTCATAAATTTATTGACAGTAAATAAAAGACAAGAGAAGCGAGACTTAAAGCGAATGTTCAATGCAAGTATTTACAATGGGCAAAAACACGTATGCAGTTCTACTTACAAGACGGGCCCAACACACTCAGACACACACATACAAATGAAAAGAAAACCCAAGGTTCTTTATTCGACCCTCCAGCCGATGAGTGAGACGAGCTGGGGGTCAGAGTTCGACTCGTACCTGGTCGTCGGAGGGAAGGGAGTACTCGGTAATACGGCACCTGCCACAGGTCGTCGGCCTGGTCCCAGTCGCACGTGTGGGACTCGTGGCGGCAGCTGCGTGGAGCAATCGGAGCCCCCAGGCGGAAATCAGGGTCTCGGACGGGACCCACTAAGGCTCCACGAACAGGCCGGTTCACTCCCCTTCCAGCCCAACCCACCGTCAACCAACTCGTAATCGCTCAGGAACTCCAGATCTCCACACCCTCTCAGAGCGTGCTCGGGGATATATCTCCTCCCACACGGGGCGGGGCCTTGGCGAGAATCATCTCGCTGTCTGTCCCAAATTGGCCAGGATCCTACGGGCACAGCCTTCCTGGGCGGGGTTTCGGCCATGCATGGAGAAAGCTGCTCCTCCCCTCCATGCACGTTTGAGGAAGGTGGATGGTGGTGAAGCCACGATTGCGCGTGGAACATTCGTGGAAGCCGAGGACTGGGACCGTGAGGGCCCCCTCTCGGCAAGTCAAGGTACGAGCAGCCAACGGTGGTGATGGAGCGTGATGGGCAGGTGGTGAGATGTAATAACCTAACTATAAAAAAAAAACATCACAACGCACATATTCGACTCTCCCACTAGCCAAAAGGAAGGGACCTGTCTCACACGTACTTACCGGCATAACTAACTTTGGGACCTGAATGTTGAGTGCGCGTGGTTTCCAGATTCGTAACAATATTATTGTAATGCTTTTGGTTAAACAACATTGAATGTTTTCTGTCAAGGGTCAGAACATGGATATTGTTTGGTGTTCCAACTCCAGAGCAGCCCATATATAGTTGCCCATGTGAAAAAGACATTCAAAATTTATTTTGTTGTTAATCGGTAGCATTATTGACTGAGGGTGTGGCAGTGCTGTTTATGCAATGCCCCTGTAGGTTCGAGCAGTAATTTGGAATTTGACCAGGATTCTGGGGATAGTTCCCCTACTCTTTGCGAATCACACCACAAAGGGATCTTTAATGACCACCAACTAATTCTGGCAGATGCGACGCTGTTTAACATCCATCTGAGGGACGGCATGTTTATCGATTTAATCAACCTGCCTGTGAATCGCTGGGTTGAGATTCAAAGCCAGGTGACACAGCTTAGAACAAGTGTACATACCTCTCGGCCATCCTGCCGTGGAATGGGGATGCATTGCTTTGCAGCCACTGAAAACATTTTTTCAATCCTGCTGATCATATAGTTTGCTTTACTCATTCTAATCCTCTAATTTATTTTGCTTCCCAAACTCTGGGGATTTCCCAATGAAGAACCAAGCCACCGCCACCACGCCCACTGCTTTAACCGCATGAGCTTTCGCCTGCTTTAAAATTATTTTCGTTGCACTCAATGAAGTTACATTTTGGGCATATTCATTAATCTTTCCTTCACTCAATATAATTGTCGGAACAGTAGAAAAAGTTGTGTTGTTGTTAATGCTTTGACAATTTCATGTGTTCTTGTGGAAATATGGAGATGGAAGCATGGCCTTCCTTAAATAAATGTGCTTATATGCTGAATTATAATAATCAGTAATTTCTTAACATTTTCAGATTTTACTCCAGATTTTGACCCTCATTTTGTCCATCAGATCTGATCCTCAAATCTGAAATCATATTTTGATTATATACTTTAATTACTCCATGAGAGTAGATTGTGTTTCAAAGGCAAGGAATTTTTAGTAGGCCGAATCAAAATGGTGGTTAAGACCCCTGTGAGATGAAGTTGGGCTGGCCAAGGATAAGCCTTTCATGAAAGTAAGCCATTAGTTATCTTCAAAAGGGGTGTTTAAGTTTACCTAAATACTCAGTTTTCATACATGAACTCTTTTGGAGTTCCCTTGGTATGCATGCAAAGTTTGGGGATGCTAGGTTTCATGGTTTTGGAGTTATGGATGAGACGCACACTGACATTTATTATAATGCAGTATAAATGATATATTGCATCGAGTATTATTGGTTAAAAGAAACATTGCTCAGCTAGAGTGCCAGTTTTGAACATTTATTCTAAAAAATTAAAAAAAAATAAAACCCTTTGCCACAGTTTTGGAAAGCTTCATATATTCTCCTACCTAAAAAGTAAAAAAAGAAATTGATTGTTTGATGTCATTAAAGACAAATGGAATTGATGGACGACTCTGGAAGCACACAGTTCAGTTGGATGAGCCTCAACATAATTTATACCAAATCTAAACAAGTTTTTAAATAAGGCTTGAGATTGTAATAGTAGCAGAGTTTAAGCAGGACAGATTTTAATTTCTCACTTTTAATCCACAGAAATCAGTTGTTTATTCGATAAGGAAAAATTTCCAAGCTTTTATTATTTGGTGCATGCAAAATAAAACAAGTGAACATAACAAAAACTTTTTTTTTTTAAAAATCTTCTCCAGACTTGACACAAGCCGAGTAGAGTTCACCATCCCTCTGCGAGAGAGTTGGGCTCTACCTTTTCTGGCCTGCCAACTTGCTGTCCTGACCTACTACTTCAAGCATACATTGAGGCCCATCCATGAGGTCTGCCAGAGGTTTTTGGGTCTGTTAAGCGAGATAAAGCAAGCAAAACGTTTGTGTTTCCAGTTTAAGTTCTCTTCTGATGTAAGGTTGGTCATTAATTGGAAATAAGTGTCACTTTGTACCTGTTTGCAGACCTGCTGTCATATCCTGTTGTACCTTTTCACCTTCTCATTTTGCCTCTGCTGGCAGTTCAATCAGTTTGTTATGCTTATCCAAGCAATGGCACTTTACAGCTGCTTCTGTCTCAACCTGCTTCCCCAGACAAAGGTGATTTTTTTTTTGTCAAAGAAAATGGCAGTGCTGGTATTTTGAGAAATCACTGAGGGTTATCAGGCAATGTTCTTTCCCTCTCGATGTTGCATTGTGTGGAAAAGAAAACTGCTGGCACGAAACTTTGTACCGACAGTTTTATCTTTCTGCTGATGACATCAAGTCGGAAACAGCACCAAGACTGGTGTTTATAAACGTTTGCAAATCAATCTGACCATTAGATGGTTCCTCTTTTGGATAGTGACTTATGGTAATGCCCTGTTGACTTCTTTTCCTTTCCTATGCAGCACGCGGCACCGGGTAGCATACTTTGCAAAGGGCGTGGCGATGCCTTTGATACAGTTACCGCCTCCCCCCCCTGTAGATTAGAACAGGAATTTATTCAGGGTGCCGGTGATAACTCTCTACTCTTCGTGGACATCGTGGGATATTTTGTCCCACCAACTCGTGCTAGCAGACGGGCCACCCAGTTTAACGTCCATCCGAGGGACAGAGTGCACATCAATGAATCGCACTGCACGTAAAACAATTAGTAACTGAACCGAGAGTCAAACCCATGCTAAACAGGTTGAAGGTGTGTGCGCACACCTCTAGGCTACCTTGCCCTGTGGAGATTCCTTTCAAATGCCCCTGACTTCTCTCAATTTATTTTTTGTTGAATTAGCTCCTGTTAATGACTTTGTACAAGTTTCTAACTTAAAAAAAATGATGTCGTAATAGTTCACCCAGGCAAAATTATACGTAGCTTTGCTATGTATCAAATTTATTGTGTGCTGCTGCAGGTTTTCCGAGTGTTCACTGCTCAGGCCATTAGCTTGATGCTCGTCGCAGTCCTTCAGTTCTTCAACTCAATGCTACTTGGATCTCTGGCACTCAGTTTCATCCTGGCTGCACATATTGTCCATTTCATTCCCACCCCAGCTTTCCTCGTTCTTCCCCTTAAAATCTTCAACCTTGGTGCATCGGGGGTCTCCCCGGAACCCAACACAGAAGTCAGTGATTCATCGCAAACAACTCAGGTTTTCAAATTCATTTACTGCTTAAAGCTACAAAAACAATGCATTTACCATTTATATCAAACAAATAATTTCTGTGCAGGATTTACCACCATCAGCGTTTTATGATGCCATGGCAGAGTGCTGAAGGTATGACAGTCTTTCCTGACCTTGCAGTCCAGCATATTATGGCGTTTGGTTTCTTTCTGCCTGCACCTGGTCGTCATCACAACTCTGACTGTACTCCTGAACTGCGCAGTAAAGGTGCTTAAATTCTTCTTTTTTTTTTTTCAAAAAAAAATACAAAGTAAGAAGCATTTCTCCAGTTTTTTGAGATGTTTTGATAAGCCTTGCTTCATTTTGATGGACGCGCATCTGTTAAACCAAAAACTGATGGCGCTACCTGCTTATTATTATCGTTCTTTTTTGTGACATTTTAATCAGAAGTTTGTTGACATTGGTGTCTGTGCAGATGTTGCTGGTGGTGGAGTCAGATGAACACATCTTCAAGTTCCTGATGGCTAAGTTTGGGCTGAGCAGTACAAGGTAATTCGAATTTACACACCGTATTTTCCGGTGTATAATCCACACCTTTTTTGTCGGTAAAAGTTGGGGTTGCAGTTAATACACATGTCTTAAAAACGATCAATGCTGAATTTCAATTAAATTCCAAATGAACAATATTTTTTAAGCAGTCAACTGCTGTAAAGCTAAATATTGCCGTTAAAATTTTGAAAATCGGTTCAGGTTAAGAGTTTGTACAGCATTTTGTGAACAGTGTGTGGAAATTAAATAGATTAAGATGCCCGGAGTTTAGGTGTGTGGCGTATGTATAGCTTCGCGGCTTTGAAACTGCCATTAAACACAAAAGAACAACAACATCTGGTCTCCCATCAAAATAATTATTCACAATGGCTAATCTTTCGCGAGGACACTTGCTGATTGAGTGTGTAATAACTTAACACTCCAAATATAGCAAACAAGAAAAACAACAGTGAGAGCGTCCTTCACGTTAAGCCGTGCACTGAACCTCACGTAACTCACTCTCAGCTCCACCACTTTTTGTCCTGGTTGCATTCGATGAGCGAACGGATGCTATCCGGTCTCTGGAGGTAAAAAAGACTGCTACAAGTCTAATAGCGGAGTACCCACCTTGAATAACCTTGCACGCAACGTGACGATCAACACTACTGGTCATGAGAAGGACTGATTCACTGTCACGTTCGCGTGCACCACAGACGGTGGCAAGCTTCCCCCGTATGTCGTGTTCAAGAGGAAGACACTGCCCAAAGACAAGTTTCCAGCCGGCGTCATTGTTCATGCACAGCAGAAAGGGTGGATTTGCGATGGACTGGTCCAGTACTGTGTGCACGGTCTGGAGTAGTAGGCCAGATGGCGGTCTCTCTCGACGATGGAGCATGCTCGGCCTGGATGCGTTCATTTCTCACAAGACCGACGACACCAACGCGCCGCTCCGTCGGACCAACACCGATCTCGTCATCATCCCAGGTGGGATGACCGCTCCTGCAGCCCCTCGATGTGTCCAACAAGCCTTTCAAGGATGGGCTACGTTGCTGCTTGTCCGACTGGATGAGTGGGAAGAAGACATATACCAAGAGCAGGAGGATGAGAAAGGTCAACCTTCTGAATCGTCAAGGTGTGGGAGGAGATACCGTCGGACACCATCAAGAGAGCATTTCTGAAATGCTGCATCTCCAACAACATGGACAGCACAGAGGACGACATCATTTGGGAGGAGACTGCAAATGATGGTGACAGCGACTTGCTCTACCTTGATCCGTACAATGAGTTACGTGCCATCTTCGACGGAAGCATTGACGAGGATTTCCTCGGGTTTAGCAGAAAAGCTTCATCAAACCCAAACGGCCCATTTCAGGGCCACAAGTTCACAAGAAATATGTATGATACCGGTATGAATCCCTTTTCTAATAACAAACAAAAAAATCCTTCATAATATGAAAAAATAAGAAAAGAAAAAAAAAACTTGTTGGTATCCTCTCCTCTCTCTCTTCAAAATGAGAATAAGACTGTTAGACGAAATTGAGTGGACATGGGAGTAAGCATGTTGATGCCTCCGTCACTTTGTTCCGTACAAAGTTGATGTACAAATGTATTTAGATCGAGATCAGAAAATAAAATGATCAATGTGTTCATTTATTTTGAGGGTGAAAAACATCGGTGCGGTTAATACACCGGAAAATACGGTACTTCTCATCACAGCTTTAACATAGACTATGGCGTTGGAATTGCTATGCTGCTTCTTCTTCTTCTCAGCACAACATTCCAGAGGCAGTACAGTAAACCCCCTCATATTGCAGAGGTTAGGTTCCAGGAAAGTGCAGTGATAGTTAAAACCACGATTGTGATTGTGCATACAAAGCTGTCAGTTGCCTTACACCGCCCATATAAAGGTATGCGTCGGAAGAACGTGTTGCATTCTTGGATCGAGATGGCCCATCGGAGGTTACTCTGCTAGTTAAACAAAAGACCAGAGTTTTATCTTTAACATTGACTCCAAAACAGCGAGATGGGTGAGAGTAAACATATTACGTACTGTTCATCATGTACTCTGCCGAAAACAGAAAACACAAAACTTAATTTGGAGATGACTATGATGCTGTTATTGGAGGGGGGGGTAGAGGTTAAAAAGATGTGGAGATAGAACATGCAGCGGCTGTTGGATCATCAGGAGAACGACAAAGTCGCCTGTTGCATTGCCATGGAGAAGAATGGTAAACCAATCCTGCTTGGACAGAAAAGTACGAGATGGCATCTTCTTTCAAAATAATCCTGTCTCTTTGGTGTTAAAAAAACCTGCTCCAGCCTAAATCCCTTTGCTTCGATTAGTTCCATGAGCAATGGTTGAACTGGAGCCTTCGGTTCCAGGTGCCTCGTGGAGACGCTGGTGAAGCAGCAACGGTTTCTCCCGTACACCGGTTCACTCAATGGCATTTTTTTTCTCTTCTGTTTGGTCCTCGATCCAAACATTCAGCGTTTTTTTCCTATCCTTTAAATATGATGACCATGGGACTGGAACATGCCTTTTATGCTTTGCTGGCAGGAATCTTTGAACGGATATTTGACTCAGGTTTTGACTCGTTTTGGCGCTATTATTAACTGCTGTGTGTCTACTAGATCTCGTATTACAAGGTTCTCCATATGTCATTTCCTGTTTGAGGATGATTCATTTTTAAATTTAGCTTCGTTCCCTATGCTGGTCTGATTACTACAATGAACGGTGTGTGAGAAACAACAAAAGGCTCATAATGGGAGCTAGTCGTACATGTGGACGCAATGACTCGTCTCAGCTCAAAATCCGTGATTGGCCGAAATTAAATACCGCGACACAAAATTGGAACACAATCGGTTGGTTGCCCGTGATTGGTAGACAACCAGCGATATTGGAGGGTTTTCTGTATTTTAAAGATTTCAAACCACAAGTGGCTGTGCCACATACTTGTTTCTCATTTGTGCTGGCAGCTTCTGCCTTCTTGGTGAATAAATCTACACTATTGTATCAATTTTTCTGAACACATTTTTCAGTGTGTTATCCACACTGTGATGGTCCCATTGATACCTGTATGTCACTCAGGTCTTAGGATTAATTAAATTGTTAAAACGCATGCTCTTTCGCTGTATGTTTGTGGGGCAGAGACATTGATGCGAAGCTTTACTTGTGCGAGAAAGCTTTCGGCTGGCTCCCTTTGGACACCTTTGAACGTCTCTCAGGCACAGCTTTCTTTCCTACTTATGCCGTTGCCTTCACCATCTGCTTCTTCACCACCACCTCCCAATTCATTCAGACACTTAAGGGCCATTTTTATAGGTGTGTGTCTATTCTGCACGCTTTCCTTTCTTTCATAACTTGTCATGTGCCTAATGGCTTATAGTCTGTACCATGAAACATGTAATATCTTGTCTTGCTTTTTTGCCACCCATGTTTCCGATTCAGCGCACAGGGGAGTAAGGCCTCCCTCAAATGGGATGGAGAGCAGAGTCTGGTGTGGCAATCTTCAAAAAACTACCATTTCATCCATTCGTTTTGGTTTGGTCTTTTGGCCCTGTCCACCATGAGGTAGTTCAACAGCTCGTGACTTTGTTTGACCCCTCACGATCCGTCCCCCCGGAATTCCCCACTAGCTCTGTTGGTGCATCTCTCCTATCACTCCTGTTTTGCTTTTTGGGTTTTTTTAAATCTCACCTTGCTCCTTTTCTCACTCTCCCACCCAACTACGTACTGTGATTAAATTCCCACTTGTATGGAACGGGCAGTGTTTGCAATCTTGACAACCTTTTAATAGACGCACCAAATTAAATGTCAATAAAATTATTTAATTCATCCGTGTGTTTGCCCTCGTCTCACACCAAGACACATCATCCTGATGCAATTGTACTCAATTCTCAAGTAGTTATGTGAGATGCTCTGCCTGACTTTGCTTTGGATGCTTCTCAAATTACATTTAAGTTATCATTCAGCAGCAACATCTCATCTGCATTGAATGAAATGGCACAAATTTCTTCTGTTGGCTATTCCAACCCTGGTGTTGAGTCCAGTTTGCTGAAAAGAGAGTGTAGAAATTTGCTCTGACAAAGGGTTAACTACCAAAATGTCTTCACCTTGCTGATGGTGGTAAGCATACCAAAATAAACATCCTGTTGATTTCATCCATTGTTCTCCCTGTCCTCTGACACAGATCGATAATCACCTTCACTTGCGAGCCTAGTTCCTCATTCTGCATTATGTAAACTTATCCAGCATATTGTTATTGTTGGACATCTTATTTGCAAGCTGTGCACTCAGATATAGTATTGAACGATATTACCAAGTGGAGTTTTGCATTTGTGATCTCTGCAGGGCCACTTAAATGTCTTCAAACGATATAATGATATGGACCTTAATTATCATAACTTATCTTGCAGACTTTGGAGTTGTAAGAACTGCAGTGGTAGCCACATTTGGAATGCATGATATACCTAGGTATTAACGAGCTGTCATCATCAGTCTCTGACAGTGATTTACTACATTGAGGTGTCTCCATCTTGTCAGCTCGCTTGCAATTATCTTAGCACGTAGACTGCACGTGCATTACGGGATAATTCAACAACAGTACATTTCATAAAGCGAAACGTACATTCGTGCTCATCACATCACAATGCTGCATCATCATACATCCTTTCATTGTCCAGAATTAATGTTCATGATTTGATTAAAAACCAGAACAGCACGCGGTAGAGCGCCTACCTCTGCCAGGCTGAACAGTTTGCGTTTTGTATCCCACTGATGGGCCGGATCTGGATTCGGACCTGAACCAAAATCTAATCAGCTTGTTCTCGTCACCTACCCAACTCATTCACAAGTTTTGTCAGAAGTAGTCCACAATGTTTTGAGATATCATGCTATATATCATTTTGGCCCATCTCGCATTGGTGAAGAATCACTTAAAAGTTTTTTTTTAAGTTATTGTATGCATCCAGATCTTCACAAAAATCGAATCATCAGTTCCTTGTCCTGCCCACCAATGTCGTCCAAATCTGTCCATAACTTCGAGATATCCTGGTCATAAACAAAACAAACAGACAGGGGTGAAAACATAACCTCCGTCCACCTTCGCTGGCGGAGGTAAAAACAAGATTTGCACTCTTAAAGTTAGGATTCACTGCAAATTCTATAAAATAACTACTGGGTACAGCTTTTAAGAGCCAACTTTAATAATAATCCTGATAAATGCTCGACTTTGCTTACGTTGATTCATCAGGATGAAATACCTCTGGACATCCCACATGTGCACTCTCAGCGCTGCCGTGATCTGCGATGTGGCCATTTGGGGGGCTCTGTTCCGTGCACTACGTTTCTCTTCTCCCAGACTGGTGTGATACAGTACTTGTTCCTGTATTCATTTCTGTATTTGATACTGTGTTGTTTCCTTGATTAGCTGTCTTGCTGCTCACCCACCGCTCAGTCTTCTTGCCCATGCCTGGAAAGAGAATGCTTCCTGTACTGTAAAAATAACCATAGTAAGAAAGTAAAAACATTCCAGAAAATTAGATGAGCTTATTTTTTAATTTAATGATAAAGGCAATAAAATCTCATATACCCCAGTGAAATGTCAATATGCTCAAAACATGTGCATGTGATGTTATATTTCACTAAAATATATCTTTACCATTGCAAAATAAGCCATTTGACCAATCATCACCACTACCATATTCAATTCATATTAAAACACTTCCACTTCCTGCAGGTGTCCTATTTAGATTATTCACACCCACATCCAAAAACTGCATGCTTCAGGATGCAGCACCTCTTGGTGATTTATTATTATTTGTTGTTACATCAGGCCCCATGAGCAGTAGGGGCCATTGAGTCCATACTAGGCAGCTAGTTTGCAAGCATGCTAACTGCTTTGGTTTATCCAAGTTTTGCCCAGGTCTGGTTAGTGAAAATGCACTCATGTTAGCCCATCCCCCAGGCTGTGGGGTTTGTCTGTCTGTCTGTCTCCAGGGTGTAGCTTTTCTAACATTTGAGCTTTTGTCATCAAATTTTCAAGAAGCCCTTATTATGAGAATATGGGGAACACCAATGAATAATTGGGTCAAAATGTTAAAGCGCAAAGTCGGTGAGTAGAAATAGCCCTTCGCCCCGTTTACCAAACATCAGCACGACACGGCCATTTAAAAAAAATTTTTTAATAATAACTTCCATGTTTATTAATTTATTTATTTACCACTGTCATTATTGAGCTTAAATGTGTCTGTCCAGGCCATAGCATTTTTTTTTTAACCGTTCGAGCTTTCGTCATCAAATTTTCAACAAATCGTTGTGAGAATATTGAGAACACCAATTAATAAAATGTGCAATTATTTTTTTTATTTTTTTTTGCTGTTGTCTTCGTCATGTTTCGTTCAAGTACAAAGTGGATTCTGCCAGTCCATTTTGTTTTGGATGCTTTCTTGATCTTCGCACCAGTAACTGTTTCTTTTCATACACCCTCATGTATGTTCCTTTCAGGTAACCATAACCAGACACCTTGTACCTCTGCTTCTACTCTCTTTCTTGGCAGTCAAGGTAGTACCTTTCCTCTCTGTAGTCATTTTATTTATTTACTTTAAAAAAATCATAGCAGTTAAAAAGGTTTGTGTTTAAAAAGCACCTTTGCATATCCAGGTACCCATGGTATAGCAAGGAAAGCATACAATAAACAGCCATGATGAGTTTAAAATTTCCTCTGCCAGATTTGTCGGTTGTATCAGATCATTTTGCATTGACATTGTTTTTGGGTTCACCTAGTGTATAGCAGATATAACTCAGATGCTTGGAAGTTTGAAGTGATGAGAACATTGCTTGGTGCGAGTTAGATGCTTGGCATTAATTGTTTATACTGTTTCCAGCGTCTCCCAGTTGCACTAACTGAACTTGAAGAGCTCCGTGAATTTCATGACCCAGATACAGTTGACCTAATGAATTGGATCAGGTGAGATGAAGTGGGGTGAGAGCTAGTAGGAACTGACAAAGACAATGAATGAGAATTTGGGGTTGTTTATTTATCTATCTGTCTGCATATTGTGATCACGCTTTTGATTTGAGTGAGGGGGTGGGGGCATGATGCTGCTGTGTCAACTTTTTGTGTGTCTCACAGGCAAGAGACACGACCAAAGGCAGTGTTTGCTGGCAGCATGCAACTCTTGGCTGGAGTGAAACTTTGCACAGGGCGCATCCCAACAAACCATCCACACTATGAAAACAAGGCACTGCGAGAGCGTACACATCAGGTGGGTTTGTAGCTGTTCGGACACCGGATCGAGCACCGATGGCAACAATGGATTGGACACTTCTGGGGATATGGATTTTTCAGAATTTACACTGATTTCTGCTTTTAACATTGAGCAAGTTAACGATATTTTACCCCCCCCCCCTCTCCCTTATCAATTCCAAATTAATTATATATATATATATATATATATATATATGTATATATATATAATATACACATACAATGGAAAGCCATTTTGTCGTGCCGAGGGGAGAGCAAAGCGTGATCCTTCATCCTAGCCCCGTTCTTACCACGACTACAATTGCCCTCCTCACACCGACCTCATGTGTTCCTCCAGATCTCTCTCTCTCTCTCTCTCTGTGTCTCATGTCACACCAAACCAGAGTCAACCTCCGGGGTATGGTTTTCTCGCCCAAAACCTGGGAAGGCGGGGCTTCTGCCTGCTTGGCACGTTTGGCTCTCTTGTAAATGCAAACCGTAAGAATAGGTTACAGCGGGGGGCAATCACATACTGGGGGAACTTATTTTTAATGCCTATGAAATTAACAACGCACCAATAATTTGAAATTGACACAAGTATTTGGTCTCCAAATCTCCACAATTCTTTATTTCACTGTTAATATTACAGAACCTTTGATTCAGAACTTCATATATCCTTTTAAATCAGAAAATAAAAAAGAATGGCATTGACAAAATTATTGACACCCAAGACAATATTTGGTAGCACAGCGTTTGGACAAAATAACTGCAGTCAAGTGCTTCCTATTGCCATGAATGAGCTTCCTACACCTCTACTGGCAGTTTGGCCCACTCTTCTTGTTCAGGATACGAGCAGGTACCCGTTCAACGAGCTGAGGAAGTTATCCAAGTGTTTTGTGTAGAGGCACAGCCCTTTTTCTCAGGTACTTTTCCAAGTATTTTCAGCTTCTTTCAAAAGTTTGGTGAGCCATTTCAGGAAACGATCCTTATCCCGCATACATAATACATTTTATTTCACCCCAAACTGTCCAGCTTCCTGGGTTTTTGCACATGTGCACCGAGCATTTTGGGGCAGATTGTCATTTTGAAAGTGCCATATTAACAATGGTCTTATTGTTTTTCATACATGATCCCATAATCATGCACCGACTGCTATATGTATTTTACAAGCTGGTGTGCAGCATCTGAGTATGATACATGTATTCATAAGCTGGTAAGTAAAACGGTATTTTGAAAACTTTTTTTGTGGAATTCAGGTTTACCAGGTATATGCACGTAACACACCGAGCACTGTGCATGGCATCCTGCGTTCTGTCGGTGCTGACTACTTGATCCTCGAGGACAGCATCTGCTACGAGCGATGGCACGAACGTGGCTGTCGTCTGCGAGATTTGTTAGATGTTGCCAATGGACAGGTCAGTACTTGTCTCTGCTATTGCCTCCTATTTGTTTTTCGCTAGAATAGGTATTTTTATGAAGAAACTCCTGTCGTTGATCTAAAGATCAGAGAAGAGCTTGTATACAAGTCACATACAAGACAAATACATTTGGAGAAGTCCAACTGCCTTGCATATTCACCTGAATTATAGACGAGAGGCAATGGACTAATCATTGGAGATGAGATTTGAATTGGGGATCTCAACATTGCGACATCTAGTTGGCAATGCTAACGGGTTTTTTTCCAGGTGGACTATCACTACATACTTCATAAATGTCAAATGTTTTTTCCACCACCAGGTGATGGATGGTGAAGGCGAGAATGCACCAGATCTGGTGACTGTTACACAAGGCCGATTCTGTCATGAGATAAAGACTGGTTCATCCACGTATACAAAGTATTTTCACCGAGTTTTTATCAACAAAACCTTCCACGTGTACCAGCTGCGTAATGATTAACCTCACCCTCCTCTAACATTTATTTGTCAAATGCTTTCTGAAAACTTATTTTTACACTTGCTGCAAATAAATTAGAGTATTTTGCATATTTATTTTGTTTTTTTGCAACATACAAGGCAGAGCAGCATTTATTAAATTGTTTTTTCTTTTGTCTTCGTTCATTACCAATTAAACAATATTTTGTGTACAATACTTAAGCTCATGGAAGAACAAAAATTGACAAAATAGAAGGCAGGACCCTGAGAGTGGGGCAGTGGGACAATACAATGGGATTAATGAAGAGGAATGGACCGCACCAACCTGCAATAATTAATTGGAGAGGGGTAGGGGGGGGTAGAGGGGGTTAAGGAGGATCGAAAGGATCATAGGCATAGAGGGATGATTACCTTAGGTGGTGGTTTACGGCCATTTTGGAAGCCGTGAAGGAATGTGTGGAATTGCATAGACGAAGGAAGAAAGTTCCACAAGTGAGGGTAGCGAGAAACAAAATTGCAGAGTTGAGCAGTGAGCCTGGAGTTTTGGAATAAGAGGGTTGCTGGAAGAATGCTTACTTGAAGCTTAAGTGACTGGGAGGGGTGAAAGGATGAAAAAATAGCAACAAAACCTGAAGTTTGGGTGGAGAGGGAGGGTGGGAGGGGAGAGAGGCTACCAACCTTTTTGCAATTATAGCAGCTGGTCTTGTGTTTCTGCTTCTTTGTGGAAGATACCAATGATGTTGAAAGTTGCATTCCACGGTATCTAGGAGAGATCAGTGAAGCAGAAACACCAGCCGATAAAGACCATTGAGCTATATAGAAAGGTCTTATCGGTTGAGAAGTTCAGACTTACCAGGGAAGAACTCGGGATGAGGGAAGATGTGGTTGGCTTTGATACATGGTGAGGCCTGGGAGTTCTAGAAACCATTATTGTAGGGTTGATGAGTGGAAATACAGTGGAACCCCTCATTTGGACCAAACCAAGGGACTTGGCCAAAAGTGGTCCGCTTGAGGGGTGGTCCCCCTTAGCCGGTTTCACCATTTGGGTAGGTCTTCAGGTAAAGATGTACAACTTCCTTAATACATTTAATTGTATTATTATTATTGACACCCAAGACAATATGTGGTATCACAGCGTTTGGACAAAATAACTGCAGTCAAGTGCTTCCTATTGCCATGAATGAGCTTCCTATATTGAATAACTTAAGTGGAACAACTGTTTGTAAAGGATTTCACATCATATTTCACATTCACGTACTGTACTTTATTCACAGAAACAGACAGAAACAGTAATTTTGATTATTCACAGAAAATCTTTTTGATTATTCACGGAAACAGTAATTTTGATTATTATTGTGCAACGTTGGAAAAAAAAAAAAAAAGTCCAGGGTGCGCTTTCTCACGGATGACGCGGCAGATTCAGCGATACAGCAGAGGAGCACGGAACTTAAGGAGCCGAGGCAGCATAGGTGGGTTTCCTATTGGTGACTGAAATTCTGATCTAAAATCCCGTGATTTCATTGGGTAAAGAGTAATTGTTTCCAATTTCATTTCACGATCTTGTGATCATCTGGAGAATGTCTTTTTGGAACGGTTTGTTTGCAATTAGTCGTGCTTGCCCAGCCAAAGAGCTTTGTATATGCTTGGATTTACTCAAGGGAACAATGTCCGCACCTAATTGACACTGGTCCGCTTGCGAGTTCAAATCTGCTTCAAGGGACTGGTAATATGGTGGTCCGTGGCCCGAACCAGGGGTGGTCCCCTTAGCCAATCAGTCAATGTACTAAATAGATAGGAATTTCTGAAGGGACTGGAGAAAAAGTGACCTGGATGAGAGGTGGTCCGCTTACCCGGTTGGTCCACATGAGGGTTTCCACTGTAGTTATGTTTGTTTCATGATCCTTCTTCAGATGAGATTTGCCTGCATTGAAACATGTTCGACCAGTATCTGATCTTTCCTTGAGCAGCAGTGGGGACGATACAATTTCCGTGAAACAAAAAGGCAATGAAGAAATGCAGGAAGAGGATGAGAAAAGGTGAAAGCTCTGAGCACTGCTTGGTTAGCACTGGTGCTGGTATGTCAGACGCTGTGCGAGGAAAGAATGGCTGTGAGTAAAGCTCGAGGTGGAAAGGCCAGCTCATTGAGCCTTCAGCAACTTGCTCGTCAAACTTGCCACAGACACGCGCACACACACGATTGTTGTTGATAGTGATAACTCATCGTAAAAGTTGAGCAACTTCAACTTTTACGATCGTCGCTAACTACGATCAACCGCCACACATTACACGTTATCAAAAACTGTCGCCCACCATGTTGTTGCGTTGTCAGCTTGTGTGCAGCGGCCCTTATAATTAGAAGAAAGCCAACTGGCCTGTCGTCGAAAGGATAGGTTTATTTTTCTATCCTTGTGTATTGGAGTAATTGTCAGCTGTGTTGCAACCTGATGGGATGCGAGCTAAATAAAGTGAAGGACCAAGCTGAAGGCAAGAGACAGAGGGTAAGCGAGAGTAACAGCGCAGGATTTGAGACCATGAATGTTGATGCCATCTGAGATTCAAGGCTGGCCAGAACTTTCTTTTACTTTTTGGGCGAAAAGTCAGAGTCCAGGAGGTAGTGGGTATGAAGGGTAAGGTGGGGAAAAGAGGGGCATTGGGTTTGATATCAGAGCCTTGAGGTAAACATGGAGTTTAAAAATAATGCCTCATCTCAAGTGGTCAGCTGTAATGCTATGCAAGACATGGTAGGGTATGGACGAGTAGAACGCACCATCTCCAGACAGACTACATACTGTAAAGTACTTAGTTGTTGCGTAGTAGTGTATAACTTTCATCCATCAAACCCGATTACCGTTTACACGGGTACAACAAAGAATATTTATTCATTGGACTTTACCTTCACGAAAATTACTCAACAGCAAAAAGCATGAAAGTTAAATCCATGCAAAAGACAAGTACTTTACAGTAAGCTTTTACCAGGACTGAAAGAAATAAGTTGGAGAGTCAAACCTTGATGTTTGCCAGATTGTTTTCCGACGATGGACACGCTGGTTGCTTTCCTTGCACAGTTACTGAACATTTCCATTAGAAAGCAAGCTGCTTGATGGCCACTGCTTATATGTAGGATTGTGTACCAGGGCCTAGAGGATGGATTCGATTGCTGGAGGGAGGTTGACTCACGTCAAGTAGTTATGTTTCTCGAAGAAGTCATGGTTATTTTGTGATTTAATGTACGACAACAAAGTGTTAGAAGTGAACCAACTCTCTGTATGCATGTTTCCAGTATGTAGAGTGTAAATTCCTTCCATTACGTTAATTCTCTTTTTACAACTTGCAGTTTTAGTTCTGAATGCAGTGTTAAAATTTGTAGTTTTGGGTATTAATTATTATTATGAATCATAATGGTCTGACTTCAAGATTGAAAACTGCTTGGCCATTTTTCCCTCAAACTTTGCATACGTACTTGTGCTACCCCATGGGAAAGTCATTTATCCTGGCTTCTGACTTTCTATCCCAAGTTAGTGTCAGCTGTTTCTGCTCTGTGTTCACTGCTGCTGTTTCTCTCGAGATCACCTCACCTGTGAAAGTTACATATCCCTCTCAACTCCAGTCTCTTCAGCTCATTGTGCCTGCCTACTCTTTTGATGTTTCCCGTCTGCTCAGTGTGTGAGTATTGTGATCAACACGTCTGCAGAAAAACTTGACATTGTGAGCAGCTAGAATTCACTAAGTTTGGCACAGAGCTTTATATTGTTCACAGATGTAATTATCTTGATACAAGGTGCTGGCCAACGGCCAGAGCATGAGTAAGTATAGTCCTGTATTAATTATCTTCGCTAAAGGTGGGTGGAGGTTACGTATTCACCACTCTGTCTCTGTCTGTGAGCACGATTTCTCAAAAAAGTTATGGATAAATTTGAATGAAGCTTGGTGTTGGCTTAGCAGTAAGTGTGGCAAGCTTGGGATCTTAGGGTCCTGAGTTCAAGCCCTGTGAGCTGCTGAAGTAACACCAGGTGAGGTTGACTCAGCCTGTTATCCTTTCGAGGTCAGCAAAATGAGTACCAGTGTACTGACAATAGGGGCATTACATCAGCGACACAGCCGCTCCTCAGCCAATGATGCTACCAGCAACCTTGTGCTGCATACGAAGGAGGGAGGAAGATTCGAACAAAACTTGGTGGCAGGTTGGGTTTTCGACGAGGACGAATTGTTTCAATTTTCGTAAAGATTCGGATACTATTTTATATATGTTCAATTGAGAGATGGGGTCATAAATGATATATAGCATGATAGCTCAAAGTTATGGACGTTCAGGACAAAATTTGGTGGATTTGGGTAGGTGGTGAGCACAATCTGATTAGATTTTGGTACAGGTCTGGATGCAGATCCAGCCTATCGGTTGAATACAAAACGTCAACTGTTCAGCCTAGCGGAGGTACGCGCTCCTACTGAATGCCGTTCCAGTTGTCATTTTATTTTTCCTTATGAATACAAAGTTGAAGTCATCTTAAACATTCACAATATGAAGCTCTGTGCCAAATTTAGTGATTCTAACTGCAATTATTGTCCAGTTATTCTGATGACAAATCACCCACACTGGATCATTGCAATACTTGCACGATCGGCCTACGGCCAGCGCGCGAGTAATAGACCAAGTGCATGACCAGACTTTTACAAAAACCTTCCCCTCAAATGACAGATCTGTCCCTAACAGTCAACCTGAGCAAATAACCAGACTGCTTTACTGTAGAAATTATATAACAGCCAAAGAGATTTGCATTTTTATAAGAACATGGTCAGAGGCACCAAATGAGGTGAAGGAAGAACGAGAGGGGGGGGGAGGGGGGTTGGATGAAACATTGATCATTACCAGATTCTGGAGGGAAGCTGCACCATTAGCAGAGATTTGGTTTTGGAAGTTCAGGTTGCATCAGACCCACAGAATCAGTAGGCCTAAGCTGCAGTACTGTGGCTCGTTGTTGCAGAGCGAATTCCCAGTAAACCAGCATGATGGCAGTCAGAATCGTCACTTGAGGAATAAAGAGAAAATGGATGGCTATTAGTCAGTTGGTCCATGTTAGCAGTATGAGTATTTGTAAACTTATTTTAGTTTTTGTTACCAAAGGCATGAGAATGTGATTGTTTAGAGAATATTTGTTGGTTTTTCTTTCAACATCATTTTGTCAAAAGGTTTGTTGCATGCAAAATTTGTTGCTCAATTTTTTTTTTTTTAATGAAGTTTGATGGTTCAAGTGAAGACACACAAATGATTTATAATGAAAATACAAGGGCAGAAAAGAAATAACTTAGTGGTTTGGGGAAGTTTGTTTGTTTCTATGTTTGCCTGCCTGAAGTTCATTGGTTTACACATGTATCAGATTAATTGAACAGATGCATTAAACTCTTTTCACCATATTCTACCCAGCTGTTTAATTGTGCATCCTTTTTGATTTATTACAATTTCCAAAATCAAATCGATCTTGCAGGACTTTTGCAAACTTCTAGAATGTTACACAGAGCTGCATATTTTGAATACACTTTCGGAAGCCAGGGTTGTTCAACTATCCAGATTCTAGAGGAAACAATTACTTATACACAAACCTGATTATTCACCTGGCTTGTACCTTATCAGGACACTTGTGTAACATTTTAATACTTGCTTTGAATGCACATGAAATGGAGCTTGGGGCCCAACAAGTTTGGCACCCATCATCATCATCATCATCATCATCATACATTTTGGGCACAATCTGAAGCACAATTGTTAGTGACCTATTGTATTCTACCAACAGTTAAAGAAAATATTCACTTCATCAATGACACCCTCCTTGGAGAGATTCAACAGTGGGATAAACTTTTCTCTTTTTTTTTTTTTTTAAGCATTGCAGGCTTACAGTAACTTATTGCATCTCATACTTCGACTCGTTAGGAAGCAGTTTCTTTTTTATTAAGTTATATAATAACAGCAGCAAATACCACCTATCACTTCACTGACAGGAATGGCAAGAGGGGGGCAAGGGGAGAAAGAGAGAGATAGATAAATATTTACAGTAAGGTATCAAGTAACGTCCCGTATGAGCGCTGGCAAGTGGACCTTTGTGAGCGAGGAAAACGCACAGACGACACGGTTCCAGATTATTCGCATAACCAAAGGCAAGCCACAAAGTACACCAAAATGACAACCACAAAGGTTCACCTTTGAACAGAGTTCTTTAAAAGTGGAATTCAAGTGGAAAATTAGCAAAATTCAATTCAAAAATATATCAAGCGTCAGAGCTCACAAAATGTTGGTTTTTGCCTTGACCGAAGCGACATGGTGGAGTTCCGAACACGAGGTTCAATTCAACTTTTTTATTTTTTAGGACTACCAAGAGGGGGGAGCGACGAGGTGGAAGGGGGTGTTTTTGACTTGCGTTTGGTGGGGTGACTCAAAGGGAAGTGGGGGAGGGTTACTGAGTCTAGCTTTACCCCCTTACACCTTATGGAGGTGGAGAAGTGAGAGGGAGACTTAAGGGGGTGGGCTTAGTTTACCCCCTTATACCTCATGGAGGCTAAAGTGAGATCACTTGAGAGGGGAGGGGAAGGGGGGGGTTAAACCTCCTAGTTTTAGGCAGGCCGATTCATCAATGTGTTTGCGGTCTCTCTGATGGATGTAAAACTGGATGTCCCATGTGCCTGCATTAGTACAAGGTTGAACGAAATGGGGTACGTTCAAACAGCCGGGGTTCCACACAGCACAACACTTTTAAAGAGATTTTAACATGGGCTTCCCTTGAGGGATGAGGCTCGTACAACGGCTGACATCCTATGTACCTGCTATGGAACTGGAACTCTGAGGTGGTAATTACTCTCACTATAATTTACTTGTCTTATCTTGCATTTTAAACTTTTGTCAGAATTATTGGAGATGGAACACATGTTTATATTTTATTTGTATTTTCTTGTAAATGTGGAGGAGGGAGCAAGAGCCTTGCTTGAAGTCAATACACTTAGTTATAACAATCGATAATTTTTTTAAATTTTCTGATTTTACTCCAGATTGACACTTTAGTCCACAATCTCAGATCCTCAAATCCAAAAACAAATTTTGATGATATATTTTAATCCATGAGAGCATTGTGGAAAATCGCATTATACAATGCCTTCAGAAAGTATTCACAACCCTTGACTTTGTCACGTTTTGTTGTGTTACAGCCTCATTTTAAAATGGATTAAATTTAAATTTGTCACCAATCAACACAAAATACCCCATCAATGACAAAGTGAAAACATGTTTTCAGAAATTTTTACAAATTAAAAATGAAAAGCCAAAATGTCTTGCTTAAATAAATATTCAGTCCATTAAATATTGTTGAAATTGAGATTAACTAAAACTTTTAGTCACTAGGCATGGATACTTTTGCTAACTTTGCCCGTCACTTGAGAGATATATATATATATATATATATATATATATATATATATATATATATATATATATATATTGTTGCGGTTTTCGCGCCCGCCGGCGTGCTGACGGCCACGTAACTCGAATCGCGGCACGTCGCCCACCGGACGGACAATCCAGTCGTGACCCTCTCGGACTAACGCCGGAAACCAGTCACGGGTGGACCTTTCGGTCTCACCGCGATCGAGCCAATCAGCCCCCGCGTGGGATAGGGTTGCTCGCCAAATTCGACCTACCTAAGTACCCACGCGGAGGGTAGACCGGGCGATCGCACCTCGCCGCAGGTCGACTTCGGACACGGGCCACTTAAGCGACCCGTTCCGTACTATCGGGATAACCGAGCGGTGTTATCGTCGACCTCGACGGTTTGATTAATTATCGGGCGTATTCAGCCCACTACCAACCCTTTACGTGAAGCAAGATGGGGATTCAATAGAGGAAAAGACGAAGCGAAGCGGGAAACAGTTCAACAATAAAGCACATTTATTCGCGACGAACGGAAAGCACACATATTCAATTCCACCAAAAGCACACAAAAAAACAATGCAATTTACACAACAAGCAAATGTAAAAGTGAAAACAATGCAGAGCTAATACCGACTACCGAGCACACGGCAACACTTATACAATTCTACTTCACAGACGGCGCCGACAACACATACCCAAAACCAAGGAAAAGAAATACCCCCAAGAATGAGGCGGGCCTGAGGCCGAGACCGGGTCGCGCCTACCCGTCTGGTGATGAGACGCGGAGCGGCGATGGCGCCTCACACCGCGGGCCTCGCGGACAGTGCCTGGCAGGGGGTGGGAAAAGGGGCCCCCTTGGTCGCACTATCTCAGCGCGGGGGGAAACAGGAGGGGGTTGCTGATGCTCGGGGTATAGAGGATCTTTATTATCCCTGGTGTGCGTCTCCACCTCGGCCAGGTCGCGCTGCCGGCCTTCCTCGGGCGTGCAGCTCCCGGCACCGTCGCGAGCACCCCCTCGTCTGCCTTCGCCGCTGCCGCCTCTCCGCCTCTGGACTCTCCACCCTGGACTCTTCTTTGGGCTCTCCTCGTTCGACTCTCTTCAGCTTCTCCAGCTACTGCAGGCTTCGGGCTCCAGACTTCCACACTCTTCTCTGACTCTTTCTCCCTCTGACTCCTTCTCGTTCTGCTGACTGACGAACACCGTCCTTTTATCCCCCCCGTAGCTTCGCCTTTGACCCCCTCCCTTTGTCCTTTCACCCCGTTCCCCATTGGCCCGAGTAAAAGTGGGCGTGAAGGCTTTTGATCCACAAATTTGCATATATCGATCGTTCTGGAGGCGGGGCCAAATCGCCCCTCGCTCACCGATTGGACGGCAAAAAGTGGGCGTGTGTCGTTTTTGATCCGTTTTTGAAGCACAAAATCCGTGATTTTGTACACGCTGTTCAACGTGCGCCCTGCACGAGTCCAACACCGGTACCCACAGCGGGGCAAGAACGGTGGCGATGCTACGGTTGCGAGGTGTGACGTGAAGGTCGTGGCGGTTGTGGTGAAGCGGCGTTGTGGTTGGTGGTTGATGTTGTGGTTGTGGTGGTAATCATGGCGGTTGGTCCAAAATAAAGATAGTAAAAGAAAAACGGCTATCCTGAAGAGTCGCAGCACGTATAAATGACATGTATTCCCACTAGACAACGGGTTTGGGCCTAACTACACATGCACTTACCGAGATACCTCACCTAAGGGACCTGAATGGTGGTTTGCGAATTTGGTAACCACAACAATATATATATATATATATATATATATATATATATATATATATATATATATATATATATATATATATATATATATATATATATATATATATATATATATATGTATATAGCCGGTCCCCGACTTACGATGGTTTGACTTACGATTTTTGACTTTACGATGGTGCGAAAGTGAGCTGTGAGGGTTAGTAAAAACCGCATTCAGTGCAAACTTAAGAGAAGACCAGATATTCGAGCCTCATCAGAAGAGAGAAATTGATGACCCTGTCGCTGGTAGCATCTCCATCATACTCATCATCCAGCAATTAATTTTAGTTCAATGCTTCAAACATTCTTCAGGCCCAGTGGATAATTCGCTGTTCTGGCTGTTCTATACGATGTGATGCGCCGATGTAACAAATCTGCTGCCGAGAAAGTTCTTGATCACGTGGTTCGCTTTTCCCTTGATATGGTCAGGGATCCAAACTCAGAAAGGCCGCTATTTTAGGAGTTACCGGACACCGCTTCCTATACTTTGCAGGCCTCATTTTTTCTTTAGTTTAGTGTCTGGATTAATAATCAAGAGGCCTGCTCGGCCATCTCGATTGCGAACATCTCACAAATTGTATTTGAACATACGTACCCACCAAAAAATGGGTGCGATTTTCGGTGTCACTAATTTTTCAAAAAACGTTTCATAAGTTCTTCAAATATCAAGTTAGACAGTTGATTTCAACCCCTAGTAAGGACGTTGGCATGGTCTTTCATATGCTGAGGTCACATGTGTCAAATTTCGCCAATTAGAGGTTGAAAAAAATTAAGTTTCAGTGCAAATTGACCCCCAAAAATAGCTGAATCAGCAGTAAATATGTTTTCATTCATCTTAAACTTGATTTTGTGCTCTCAAAATAACTTCTAGTAGATACATTAGGGTCAATTAATATTCATTTAACATATATATATATATATTTGTTAGCCAATTACCTACCCTAAAATAGTGAATACAATTAAATTTAATATAATAAAGATTTTTGAAAAAAAATGTGACCAGCCGAAACCAAGTCAGGTAGACCGACCTCAGTGACCTTCGACCTCAGTGAGATGGTCCTCCCAGCACCCTTTTCGTTCTGCTGCTATATACCGTTTGAGGAGGAGTACCATGTTGATGTACATAATCCAAAGCTTGGCTGTAGGCGAGTTGCACAGTGTATTTTCAAAATCCGACAACAACTTTTGAACATCATCTGCAACTGCAATCATCTCGGCTTGTGCCTGCAATGCGGCTGTGGTGTCTTCATGGGCTACTGCTTCTGCTAGCTTACGAATAGCTGCGTTGAGTGAGGCCATCACATCAAGATAAACACCAGGTTCGTCCAGAGTCCATGATTCAAAAGCTTCCCAGAACAGCTCCAGCATAGTAGACATCACCAGAGTATTACATCGTGCCATCTTGTAGTAGTCCTTGCCAGCCATGAGCTTGTTCATGGTTCCACCGAGAAACACCTTGGCTTCCACAATGAGAGTTTCAATACCAGAGGACTTAGAGTTTGCCAAGAGCTCCGAGGAAGTTGCTAGCTATATGGAAGCCCCCCCATACGTAGTATCAGATGTTTATATTAATCTGGCTTCTTCTTTTGAAGTCCGAGGTTTATTTCGTATATGGCTTGGTCGCACGTCGGTACACAATGCTGTTGGCCTAGTGCTTGTGTGACTGTGATACAGTATTCAACTGAAGCTTCAATGACATCAGGTTTTGTTGGAGATTCTGGGAAGAATGGCCCATACCCAATCAATGTCTGTGATGTGCTCTCCTCCACCAAAAGGCATGAAAGGCATTCCATGAAATGACGCAGTCATGGTCAACAGTTTGAAAACAGTCGTTTTGTATCAACTGCCAAGAAACTGTGTGGTCTGATAATAAATTAGTTGCATGTTCTTCGTGTGTCAGGCTTACACCACTCATAGAACGACTACGCTGTCGATCTTGCAAGGTCAAACCACTGTCTTTGGTATGGAAGGGCTGAATCCCTGTACAAGAAGCTTTTCTGGATTTAGCTAATGGTACTGAAGCATAGGTACTTGAGAGATCATCCGTATTTATTGGATATTAGTAGATGTTGTGCGTTGTCCCATGCATTGTGCTACCATCTGGAGTGTGCTCGTGAAAATCCAAGTTGTCAATGGCACAATGAGTGAATAGTTCACTTTTTAAATTATATGAGATTAATGGCTTGTCTTGTTCTGGTTCATCAGTGAGTTGTGCCATAGTGGTGATGTACCTCTGTGCGTCTTGATAGCTAATACTATTTCCAAAATGGTTCATCATTGTTACGATCTCTTTACTCCTTGTTTGTTTCAATACATCACTATCCGAAAACATGGACCATCTTCTATCTTCTCATCCAAACTCTCTTCCTCTTATGTGGTGACTTCAATTGTCATCACGCCAGTTGGCTAGGTGTGGGTACCTCTCTCACCTGCCATGGCACCTCAGCAAAAGCTTTCTGCGACTCATTGGGACTGACTCAATCGGTCAACTTCCCGACCCGGATCTCAACCAATGGTACTCCATCTCTTCTGGATCTGATTTTGACAAATTTCCCTTACAATATCTGCTGCTCTTCCTTCGCTCCAATTGGTTCTTCTGACCACGTCCTTGTCAAAGTGGACATCTCTCTGGCTGTTATCAGAGAACCACCTCACCGCCGTCGAGTCTGGCATTTCACTCAAGCCGACTGGCAGGGTCTCCGAGCAGCCATCAAACTTACAGACTGGTCTCCTATCACTACTTTCTCAAACATCAACTCATCCTGAGAATTCTTTCAAAGAAACTTGCTCTCCTTCATGCACAGATTTATCCCTTCTCGTGTTCAGTTGTCTTACCCTTCCTCCCGCCCTTGTTTTACTGAAGCTTCTGGCGAGGCAGTTGTCCTGAAACAACTTGCCTTTGCCTCATGGAAAGCAAACCCAACTGAGGGCAATCTCAGTTCTTTCCACAAAGCTCGGAACAAGTGTGTATCTACCCTCAGGAGAGCCAGAAAACAACATCTTTCTCATCTCAAGTCTGAACTCTCAAACCTCTCTCCCTCCTCAAAATCCTGGTGGCGTTTAATCAAATCTGTTTCTGGTGTATGTTCCCCCTCCATCCCCTCCCTTACCTCAAATGGCTGCACTGCTGATTCCACACGTGATAAAGCTGAATGTCTAAACTCGGTGTTTGCAGCTAAATCTTGTGTCCTAAACCCATCACTATCTCTACCCACTTTACCCAGTCGCACCCAACTGTCCCTGGACTCTGTATCCTTTTCTCCTGACAAGGTGGAGAGCTTGCTTTCAAACCTCGAGTCAGATTCTGCAACCGGTCCAGACGGCATCAGCCCACGTGTCCTCAAAGCCTGCTCTTCTGCTCTTGCTCACCCTCTCTCTGTTCTATTCACCCTCTCATTTGCCCAAGGTCATCTGCCATCTGCTTGGAAATCTGCTAACATCACTGCCCTGCATAAAAAGGTGCAAAAACAGATCCCTGTAACTACAGACCAATCAGCCTTCTCCCAATCATCAGCAAGGTGATGGAATCCATCATCACTTCAGACATGAAATCCTTCCTCTTCTCCAATGGCTTGATTTCCAATCATCAATTTGGTTTCAGACCAGGTCACTCTACCCTGGATATGCTGCTTCTGCTCTCCCATCAATGGATGGAGGTCCTCAATGCCAGACAGGAAATCCGAGCCGTATCCCTGGACATATCACGTGCTTTTGACACAGTCTGGCACCCTGCCCTACTCACCAAACTCTCTTCCCATGGTATTCAAGGCCATCTCCACTCATGGCTCGCAGACTTCCTCTCCTGTCGCAGTCAACGTGTGGCCCTAAATGGAGTTCTTTCATCCCCTCTTCCTGTGCAGGCTGGAGTTCCTCAAGGTAGCGTTCTGGGCCCTGTTCTTTTTCTGGTTTTCATCAATGATCTCTCGGACTCTCTGGAAAATCCTCTATTTCTCTTTGCCGACGACTCCACCCTCTGCCGTACCATCTGTCATCCCTTAGACCGGCAAGCAGCAGCTTCTTCGCTCACTGCAGATCTGGATAAAATCACAAACTGGTCCAACACGTGGAACATGTCTTTCAATCCAGACAAATCTCATACTCTCACTATGTCTCTTCGAAAGGACCGTTTACAAAACCCCCCCATCCACTTTCTCAACAATCCTCTGGAAGAAGTCTTTTCTTTCAAGCTTCTAGGTCTCACTATCTGCCATGACCTTTCCTGGGAAAGTCACATTTCCAACCTCGCCTCAAAAGCCAGTCGCCGACTGGGAATCCTCCATCGTGCTAAGTCCTTCCTCGGCCCTCTTGAGCTCCTGACCACTTACAAAGCTTTTGTCCGTAGCCTGATGGAGTACTGCTCTCCCCTCTGGGCTGGTGCTCCTGCCTCCCACCTTTCTCAGCTTCACGCTGTCGAAACCAGGGCATTTAAGATCATCGGCATCTCCCGCAATGAAGCTGAGTCTTTGGGCCTCTCACTCAATCACCGCAGGTTGGTCGGTGGTCTTTCTGTCTTCTACCGACTCCTCTCCAGCCTTGCCCCCCCTGCTCTCTCTGCAATTTGTCCCCACCACATTTCCACAGGGCGCTCAAGGTCCGCCAACAACCCCCTTCTGGTAAAACTACCAAAATCACGAATCACTGCTCATCTTCACTCTTTCATTCCTCCTTTCCCGCCTTTGGAATAAACTTCCTCACTCTATTCTTTCCCATTCTTCCCTCCAGGCTTTCAAAACAGCTGTTCACCACCACCTCTTATCTTCCCCCATCCAAATCCTCGATCTTTTCTACCCCCGATAATCCACCCAAGCCCACTTCCTTCATTTCTCCTGCTTTCCTTCCTGAAAGTCCCCGAAATGTCCATCTTCTCTTCGCCATGTTCCCCGTCCCATCCCCATCCCTCTCCCTTCCACAGTTCACCTAATGTGTCTGTTCCCCACTGTTTTGTCCCTTCCACTCCCGCCCCTCTTGTCTCATGCCTCCTTGCTGTGAGTTGTGCTAGCTCTCATACGAGCCTCGACCAAGGTATACAAAAAAAAAAAAAAAGTACATGTAATGCTGATCCAATGTGCTTTGGATTTGGAGTGTTTGCCACAGCTGCACTGATATCTTGGGCCAAATTGAGGACTTTCTTGCGTTCCCGCTCTTTCAGTTGCACTCTCGTGTTAGGGTCTGTAAGTTCAGGTGTTGCGTCAGTAATCAGCCAGGCCACATGGTTATACAGCGATACAGGTAGACGTTCATTCGCAGCGTCAAATGTTATCTGCATAGATGTGTCGATATCTTCTTTTCTGTTTTTCTTTAGCTGTGAAGCTGTCGCCTTGATATCTGTTTGTAAGGACTTGGCAGAAAGGTACAAGGTGATATTCCTTTCACGAATACCATTCGATTCAGTAGAGTCGTCTTCACTCTCATCAGCACTTTCTTCGGGACTTATTTCACCTTTCATACTGGCGACTTTCGCAAGAAGATATCCTATTGAGATATCTGATGAACAGATTATAGAGGATTGTCCTCTCTGTGGTACGTTCATGATGGGTGAACCATGTTGTCTGTAGTAGTGCTTAATCTTCTTTTTGATAGATGATGATCGAGAAGAGCTCGGAGGCCCCACTGTCTGACAACCAAGCCCTGTACTTGTCACGCAGAGAACTTGAGATGATGTTGTTCGGATCATGGGACAATGCGCCGTCTACGTAGGAGGACAATGCGCCGCCGTCGGTTTCTTCACTTGTGTTGGCTACATGTGACTTCATTTTCTGTGTGAACGTTTTTTTGTTTGTGTAGGCATTTCAGCACTTGGCATGACACAATGGACCATTAGACAAAAAAATCCTCCTCGCCTGCAGTGATTTCATCTTGCAATCTGAGCGCCGTATCATCGAGTCGGTGGGTTACTGCATATAAAAATGATTGGAATCCCTTCTCGGTTAGTTTCTGTACTGTCTCAGCCGAGGACTGCTGGCAGATCACACATCGACCAAAGTCAGTGGACTGTCGTTTTTTCTAGCGTTCAGGTTCAGCCATTGTTCACACCTGCAAGTATATAATTTAAATGTTAATTCACATGAAGGCATATGCATGTTAAATCAATAGATGTGTTAGTTCTTAATTATTTTATTCACAATCTTAACTAACTGTATACTTGTAATCGCGGGTCCCATCTTCCGGATGAATAGGCAGATACACGATGTACTAAGTATGTGTCTGTGGAGTGTAGTACTGCTATACAACACACAACCTAATATACATATAATAATGTCTAAACGATCATAATCTGTAATAAATGTGTTAGAAACCTGTTGCTCATGTTGCGTGCACATCCAAACCACCATTCTAGCAAGAAAAAAGTGTGGTTTACAGTTATCTGCAAAATAATGTTCATTGTATATACATGTATATGTATGTGTATGAACACATGTACATGTATTTATATTCGGAATTATTATTATAATGACGACCAGTGGTCCCTATTGCATCTACTATGTTCCTTTGACAACATAATAATAATATTAGTTGTTTAATTGATTTTAAGACAAATGAAAACAATATTTATTGCTGATTTAGCAAATTTTGCAGGCAATTTTGACTGAAAAATCATTTTTTCAACCTCTAATTGGCAAAACTTGACACATTTGACCTCAGCAGATGAAAGATCATGCCAAAGTCCTTACTTGACGTTGAAATGAACTGTCTAACTTGACATTTGAGGAAATTATGAAACATTTTCTGAAAAATTAGTGATACCGAAAATCACACTCATTTTTTGGTGGGTACCTATGTTCAAATACAATTTGTGATGTGTTCGCAATTGAGATACCCGAGCAGGCCTCTTGATTCTTCATCCTGAGACACCAAAGTTAAAAAAACGAGGCCTGCAAAGTATAGGAAGTGGTGTCCGGTCCATCTTAAAATCATGGGTCTGGATCCCTAACTAATATGGTGATTGGAGGAGGGTTCGTGATCACGTGTGTCCCATGTGAAGCACTCGTACCTCACTATTTTTTTATTTTCATAAATATAACACTGACAAACAAGGGATTTCCCGAGGCATGATATTTTTGCACATGTTATTTGATGTCCAGATGTGCCATATTGAGGAAAATGCATGGGGGCCCTCCCCCATCAGGCCGATTGACAGTCGTACAGTCCCGCCCACCCCTCGGATCCTGCCTATTATTTTACAGAGGAATTTAGTTTTGTGGACGTTTTATGGAATCCTTCAGAGCGATTAAAATTACAATACCAAAGGATGATTCACAAGGTAAAACTCTGTTGAATGGTACCAGAATTGTTGCCATTGATGGAGACAGATCGGAAAGATGTCATTTGGGAAAAAAAATTATTATTATCATCATTATTATTAAGAACAAGAATGAATTCCCAGGTTTGACCAATTTCGTTTTTTCCATAGTCGGGAGAACTGAAAAGTGACAATCAGCTGAACAAACCAAGTAGGTTCTCATGTGTAGCCAAAGCATGTTTAAGGTAGGCTCGGCTAAGCTATGATGTTTGGAAGGTTCGATGTATTAAATGCATGCATTGTTCGACTTACGATGGGTTTATCGGGACGTAACCCCATCGTAAGTCAGGGACTGGAGATATATATATATATATATATATATATATATATATATATATATATATATATACTGTATATGCATAACACACACACACGAAGTGGGCAAAAAAACAGAAAAGAAAGGAAACACCTGGGTAAATGAGGGATGCCAAACAACTGCTTCCCCACAGGTGTGACCAATGTTAATTAAGCACATAACATCCTTGTACATTTGGTCATGTATAAAGATGTTGCACAAGTCACCCAATGCTTTGAGCATGACACTTATCCATATGTCATGGCCTTCTCAATCACCTGATCTGAACCCAAACGAGCATTCATTGATTTAATGGGATCATGTGGAATGACGCCTGATACAGCATTTTCTACCTCCATTAAACAGGTGTGAGTTGATTGACTCTCGGAATGGTGCCACATCCCTTCTGCAGAATTTCATATGCTGGTGACTGCTATGCCATGACACATAGACCTAACAACACCCTATTAAATGATTTCTTTTCACAATGGTATTTCCATTTTTTTTTTGGTACAATTTGTGTATGTATATATATATATATATATATATATATATATATATATATATATATATATATATATATTCAGCTAAAAGAGCACGGGATGCCGAAATCTGGATAGGCAGCTCCGTTTGATGTTTAACTGATGTTGACCATGTAATCTTTGTTTGTTTGACAGTCGCCGGGCCGAGGCCTCCGAGTTTGAGGTGACGCTTTGGTGTAGGACTATGTCCAATGGAGATCGGGGGAGTGCTCGTCACACTCCACATGTTTCGATATATATGTATATATACAGCTCTGGAAAAAATTAAGAGACCACTGCAAAATTATCAGTTTTTCTGGTTTTTCTATTTATAGGTATGTGTTTGAGTAAAATGAACATTTTTGTTTTATTCTATAAACTACTGACAACATTTCTTCCAAATTCCAAATAAAAATATTGTCATTTAGAGCATTCATTTGCAGAAAATGACAACTGGTCAAAATAACAACAAAGATTCAGTGTTTTCAGGCCTCAAATAATACAAACAAAACAAGTTCATATTCATTTTTAAACAACACAATACGAATGTTTTAACTTAGGAAGAGTTCAGAAATCAATATTTTGTGGAATAACCCTGATTTTCAATCACAGCTTTCATGCGTCTTGACATGCTCTCCAACAATCTTTCACATTGCTGTTGGGTGACTTTATGCCACTCCTGGCACAAAAAATTCAAGGAGCTCGGCTTTGTTTGATGGATTGTGACCATCGATCTTCCTCTTGATCACATTCCAGAGGTTTTCAATGGGGTTCAGGTCTGGAGATTGGGCTGGCCATGACAAGGTCTTGATCTGATTGTCCTCCATCCACACCTTGATTGACCTGGCTGTGTTGCATGGAGCATTGTCCTGCTGGAAAAACCAATCCTCAGAGTTGGGGAACATTGTCAGAGCAGAAGGAAGCATGTCTTCTTCCAGGACAACCTTGTACGTGGCTTGATTCACGAGTCCTTCACAAAGACAAATCTGCCTGATTCCAGCCTTGCTGAAGCACCCCCAGATCATCACCAATCCTCCACGAAATTTCACAGTGGGTGCGAGACACTGTGGCTTGTAGGCCTCTCCAGGTCTCCGTCTAACCATTAGACGACCAGGTGTTGGGCAAAGCTGAAAATTGGACTCATCAGAGATGACCTTACTCCAGTCCTCTACGGTCCAATCCTTATGGTCTTTTGCAAACCTCAGCCTGGCTCTTCTTTGCTTCTCATTGATGAAGGGCTTTTTTCTAGCTTTGCACGACTTCAGCCCTGCCCCAAGGAGCCTGGTTCGAACCGTCCTCGCCGTGCACTTCACCCCAGCTGCCGTTTGCCATTCTTTTTGTAGGTCACTTGATGTCATCCTACGGTTGTTGAGTGACATTTGAATGAGTTGGCGGTCATCCCGGTAAGTGGAAAGTCGTTTTCGCCCTCTGCCAGTCTGTAGCTTTGTTGTCCCCAATGTCTGCTGCTTGACCTTGTTCTTATGAACCGCCATCTTTGAAATTTTAAGGATGGAAGCAACGTGACGCTCACTGTATCCATCTGCCAGTAAAGCCAGAATTGAACCCTTCTTTTCCTCACTCAAAACTTTTCTTTTCAACTCTTTTGACATGGTCAATAGTTATTTTTTGATTCCAATTACTTTTGAGGTACTACTAGCACTGTTTTTGCCATCCAGCTGGTCCTATTGCAAGAGGATAGTGATGACCACAGCAGTGGTTTTTATACTTTTCCTTGTTAAATAAGATTCGGTTCAGGTGATCACCTAATCCTTACCTCACTAAGTAGAATGAGGTGTGCCTGCGTTGGAATTCAACAGACGCTGGAATGGAATGGCTGCCATACATGTAGAGATGCTGATTAAAAAAAAAAAATTGGAGTGGTCTTTTTTTTTTCCAGATATATATATATATATATATATATATATATATATATATATATATATATATATATATATATATATATATATATATATATATATATATATATATATATATATATATATATATATATCTTCTTCTCCTTTCGGCTGCTCCCGTTAGGGGTCGCCACAGCGGATCATCCGATCCGCATAGTGATTTGGCACATGTTTTACGCCGGATGCCCTTCCTGACGCAACCCTGGTCGCCTCTTACGACACAGGGATATGGTACACCTATTTTAACCGGGGTATACACCGGCCCAGTATACTGGTACTCATTTCGCCGACCTCGGAAGGATGACAGGCTGAGTCAACCCCCTGGTGTATTAATTCAGTGGCCCAACGGGGCTTGAACTCAGGACCTTTTGGATCCCAAGCCGCTGCCCTAACCACTGCGCCAACACATCAGGCTTATATATATATATATATATATATATACATATATACATATATACATATATATATATATATACACATATATATATATATATACACATATATATATATATATACACATATATATATATATATACACATATATATATATATATACATATATATATATATATACATATATATATATATATACATATATATATATATATACATATATATATATATATATATATATATATATATATAATACACACACAAAAGTATGTAGGCATTCTCATCCAGCATCTCATTCCAAAATCATGGGCATTAATATGGAGTTAGTCCCCCTTTGCTGCTACAATAGCCTCCACTCTTCTGGGAAGGCTTTCCACTCGAAGTTGGAACATTGCTGCAGGAATTTGCTTCCATTCAGCCACAAGAGCATTAGCACACTCTAACTGGTAAGGCCACCTTCCTAATATCTCCCATAAATAATAAAATTGCAAGCTTTGAACATAAACCACGTTTCAATTATCGCATATCGAAATGTGTCAGTCAGCTCTGCACCACTATATATATATATATATATATATATATATATATATAGTAACCTCGATTAACAGCCCCCCTTTTAACCGCCACCCTCACCTTCTGCCTGGAAATTAGGGTTTCCCAATTTCCATAATGTTTTTTTTATTTTTTTTTAATCCGCCACCGCCATCCGCCAACGTTTTCCCAGTACACAAGAACTTATAACAATGAAAAACACCCTCGTTTATCCACCAGCAATCGCCTGTACTTCGCCACATCACGAATATTGTGCAATCTTCTAAAAATAACCTTAGTCACTGGTGAATGGTCAGCGGGAGCACGTGCTGGTCCCGTCTGCCTCGCGCCGTGCATCGAGACTGTTCAGTTCAAAGATTTCGTTCAGCATGTCTGGAAGAAAGAGGCCTAGATTGTGTTTAACACTCGATCAGAAACGCATGATATGCGAATACGCAAAGGAGAACTCGTCTGCGAGCCAGCAAGAGATTGCTAATCATTTCTCTCTTCTGTGGAAACTTGAACTTAAGCGCCGGACAGTTGGCGATATCGTCGCCGATGCCTTGTAGAGGTTGTAATTTACGATCTTCAGTTCCTTATCATGGCAAAAGCAAATGATATGCACAAAAACTGAGTCCATGACTTTGAGCTGTTTTTTTAACATGTCTGCAGAAACAAATACAGTATGTACATGTAGTTTACATGTTATATATTTTTGTTATCCATTTCTGATCCCTTGATCCAAACAGGATGGAATAGAAGGTAAAATAAACTCGAAAGACTGTTGAAACGTGCCCCCAATAGATCAATTCTGGCGCACGTGGATGCCTGTGTAGTGGCACGGAGAGACCGTGACATTGATATCGGACATCTGAATCCCTTCTAGCAATCCCCCCCTTCCCCCCCCCCCGTTCAACCGCCATATGCGACCGTGTCCCAGCACTGGCGGTTAAACGAGGTTTCACTGTATACACAAGCCGGTAGGCGACATGGGTGGTCGCTATATAATTGCATACTAGTCATACAGTTTTTGACGGATCGGGCTGAAAATTTTTGACAAAGAGGTTGATATTATAGTGCGCATAAAAGCGTGGAAAGCGATTTTTGATTTTTTGGGGGGGGATTTTTCAAAAATTTCAAAGTCCCATTGCGAGGCAACGGTGGCGTCCATAGCAACGGTGCTCAAAAGCATACAACTAGATCCTAGTATGAACCTACCAGTCAAGTTTCATCAAAATCTGTTGACTCCTCTGGCCTCCAGAGCTGTCCATTACATACATACAGACAGACGGAAAACCTGAGAATAACGGTAGTCTAGCGACCATCCAATTACGAAAAGCACAGTTCGTCCGTGAAGACTATATGCCTGTTAATCACATACTGTTTGAACGTCGGTTTCACCCCAATTTCACACACATACGTCCATTAATTATGTATGATTGGAATGTACGTTTTGACACTTAAGACTGCTGAGACCCCCTTTGACCAATGAAGACGTATTAAAGACCCAAGAGACCCCTCAGACCTTAACATGATTTAGACCCCTTAGACCCTTCAGACAGATTAGACCCTTGACCATTTGGACCTTTTCACATTACAAATAAATTTGCAATAAAGAAATGTTTATTATGATTGGTGTAGATCATGACAGCACAGCAATTCTGTGACATCAATTTCTGCAACATATGGAGAGGCGAGCGTAGCAAGCCTCTCCACACCAGTGTGTATGTGTATATATATATATATATATATATATATATATATATATATATATATATATATATATATATATATATATATATATATATATATATATATATAAAACACATACACGTATAATTGTATATACACTAACTCATGTATAAAACGCAGGGCACTTTTCAGATATAATACCAGTTCATATGTTCAGTATAACCTACAGCCCTAAAATGAACTCTCACGCAGGACTAGAAATTCTAACTTCAATGAAGCACAATATTATGAACGATGTCGCATATTGAATGTACCGAACAACTTTTATCAAGCAATGTGACATCTATCAGATCAGTCGGAGCTTGTAGGTAACTGAACGTCTTTCCGAGTCGTTAGTTTACAGTAATTCTCAAGCAATCTAATGTGCTGCAATGCACATGTTAATACCCAAGCTTATTTGGTGCTATGCCCATGTATGAGGTTTTTGAAGCAAACTAATGTATTATAACTAAACAATTTTAATTCTTGGATCAAAATAATTTATTCAGAACAAAAACGTGAAAAATCTGGAGAAATAAAGCTTTCACTTTAGTTCTCGTAGAAAATACGGACGCCAAATTTTGATCAGATATTTCTGGGGAGAAAAGTACGGCTTGTGCACGAGTGATTTACAATGCCCACACACAATCAACACTTTTGTAAAAAAAAATTTTTTTAAAGATTCATTATAGTGTGTTGGCCAGATAGAAGGGACCATTCCAAAATGTACATAAGAGAAGGAAAGTGGATGATCAAGACAAAAGAGGAAAAGATAGGGGCATTCAGAAAGAGGAATGATTACTTAATACAAGTAAAGAATACCTAGATTGGGAGAATAAGGACAGGTAATGCACTCACCTTTGAGCTGCCTTTTTGGGGTTTGGTTCCCAACAACAAAAACCATCATTCTGGTATTCCGAAGGCAGGGTGTTGCATCACTGAGTAAGCTGAGACAAGAAACCAGGTTCCTGTCAACCAGCATTTGATGGCGGACGTGAAAATCCCACGGCGTCTTTCACCACGGTAGGGGGGTTGTTGAGTGGTGCCGGCACCCTGTTCAAATTCCAAATCCCTGCTCCGATTTCTACCATCAAGAAGACAATGGCAAACCACCAGTTGGATTCTCTTGCCATAACAGCGCTTCAGTAGCACCAACACCCTGTAAAGTGTATGCACTTGCCAACATCAGATAGCAGCTGAAGTTGACCGTTTATTTTAAACAAAACAGTTCATGGGCTATCAATCGATTCCTCATGCAAGATAAAATCACACTTTGAAACCTTCACCAAAAACACTTCAAGGTAAACTACCAAAACAGGCTCAGAAAAATAAAAAATAAAAACAATAGCAATTGCAAATTCATTACCATACTTTATTAGAAATTTTCACTTCAAATGATGTGATCTAGCTGTCCAATGAAGAAACAGTTGTATCCACTCATTGTTAAATGCAAAACCAAAATAACAAAATAACCTTGTGCAGTTAATTAGGAAGTTCCACTGTGCAAAACAGTTCGACGTACATGAGATGCTGGACCTGAGAGGTTGGTTTGGCGATTAAAAACTTGTGTTCAAGTTGTTCGTTTATAGCAGCAAATCTATTAAGCCGTTTCGCTATCCTATACATTACTGTACAAGCGACCATCAAACCTAACGATAATACTAAACAATTTAAACACGACCCCCATTCCATTGAATAAAATGCAAATGCAACATCCCACAAAATCAATAATGCTTCCAACATAAAAGACCAACTTAACCTTCACAGCTCTTGACCAAATAAAAGCACAGTGGTCGATCTTATGCTTAGCAACTTTTACAGGCTTGGATATAGTGCTCAGATGGAAGTCACTTCTTTTTGAACAATGGAGATTTAAAAATTTTTAAAAAGGTTTTTTTTTAAATAAAGTTGCAATTCCATGTGATAGTTTAATCTGGCAATTCTCCTCTGTGCACAACAGGCATTTTTGGGCGGTTAATATTTTATTTTTGAAAGCACAATACGCTTGAACATCAAGGAATAGCTAGATGCAAATTGTGCGTTTTGTCAGCTTCGAGCGAAAGGACTGCATAAACATCGCTGGCTTCGTACGTGAATGCTTCGTTCAGCGAGGCATCAAACCAGTGATATTTAGTGTGAGGGGCTGGATCAATGCAGGATCAAATACCACTAAAAAAAGCAATTTCAAAAAAAATTTCAAACATCTATTACTGTACACAGGGTAAAATTGTAACATTAAGATTGTGCTTCACCACATCTAGCTTAAGTTCAAGTTTGTCATCTTGCATAAAAGATCAATTTGTATGTTCTCCACGAGTTCCTCAAAATTGGAGGCTTTGGAAATCTGTGTGCAATGGCAAGGGTAAAAACCAAACACGTAGCACCAAAACAAACCAACTTCCTCTTGGCACCAAAATGATAACCATGTGCCAATTCAGCATGTGTGGTTAACGAGCGCTTAAACTTGGACCAGAAATTAAATCGCTGGTTCAAACATCATGCACTTAACTCTGCAGATACTGCATTTAGAAACTCCATCAGATTTCCACTTTTCTGCATGAAACAAGGTTCATAATGATTTTGAAAAGTGACAAAGTGTGGAGCATGTAAAGACGATTCCTGGTCTTTGATAGATAATTATTAATAATAATTAATAATGATGATAAAATACAGCAAGGAACAATGTACAGGGAAGAACATTCACTCTTTGTGGTTGCTTTGTGGTGGGGTAAGCGCACCATGCGGCACGGGAGACTCCAAGGTCTGCCGAAGCAGATCCCGCTGCAACTCTTGCACCTTGTCCTGAAATGCAGAGAAGGAAAGGATCCACAGATACCATAGAACCATGACCGACTCAACAGGAGTAAACCTGAAAGGAGAAGTCTGCAAATCCGGCAAAATATTGACTTTCACCCCACCATTCCTCTCGATGTATGGATGGATAAAATTTATTAGTGCTCCCGAAGCAGAAGAATATACATCGCAACTGTTCAAGCCTAAAAATGAACACAAAAAAAAAAAACTAAAAGTGCACACGGTACAGCGCATATCTCCGCCAAGCAATGCCTGATCCAGTAATATAATAAATTTTTCAAATATTGTGCTGTATATCTTTTCTTTTTCTAATATGTCATTCTCACCTCTCAATGGTGAAGAATCACACAAAAAAAAAATTCTCGGATTTGGATAGTCACCAAAATTGACTTAATTCTTCCTCGTCACACACCCAATGTGTCCACCAAGTTTTGTCCGAATCCGTCCACAACTTTTTGAGATATCATGCTATATATTGTTTTTGGCCCCATCTCTCAATGGTGAAGGAATAACTTTAAAAAAAAAAAACTCTAGTTGACAGATCTGGATCCAAATCTTCAGCAAAATCTAATCAATTCATCCTTGTCACACACCAACCCTGTCCACAAAATTTCATCTGAATTTGTTCACAACTTTGAGATATCCCAAACAAACAAAGACAGATGGGTGGAAACCTAACAACCCTCCACCTTCGGTGATGGAGGTAACTCGAAGGTTCATAGAACACTTTACCCTGTGCAGTCTTAAGGGAAAAAAAAAACAAAAAAAAAAACAAAGGGACATGGGAAGGGTCTTTTAAACTTTTCCTGATTGGGTATCCAAGCACAATTTTTTTATTTCCTACGAGCCACCATTGTGTCTGGATATCAATATTCCCCAACACAGAGAGCGAGCGGAAAATTAAATTGGTCGAGATGACGTTATATTTTGTTCCAACCACCTCGAAGTTGGGGGTTTTGAAAGCGACACGAAAACGATTTGTGTTCTCATGTTCAAGTATACAATTCAGATGAAATAAAATAAAGATTATAAAGGCTGTAGGAAAAAAAGAAAAAGAGGCGCTATGCTTTAACTGCGAGCAATTATGGCCAGGTACCACCCCCCCTCCAACCCCTCCCCGCTTTGATCAGATACCTGACCAACAACGTCCTCTTTATCCGGAGAAGACAGTATTTAATCCAATATAGCTACCAAATCATGTGACCGAACAATTTTTCATCACCTGCATGCTCCCACCCCACCCCTTCCTCTTCCCACTCCAGTCCCTCCAGACTCACACCTCACCCCTTCCTCCTCCTCCTACCTGAATCCATCTGGTCACCCACCCCACCCCTTCCCCCTCTCCACACAGTCACTCCAGACTTTCACCCCCACCCTTCCCCCTCCCACCACAGTCCCTCCAGACTCCCACCCCCACCCCAACCCTTCCTCAGTTAGTTTCCAAGTGTAATTGCTTGTGCTGTTTCACATTTCTTATAGAGAGCTTGCCAAGTGGCTTATGCACTCAAGCAAGCACATACCTTCATTGGGAGGTGTATATTAGACTGCTGCTGCAATTGTTGGAAACAAAACATCCATTACCTCGTTTGAGTAGTCATCAAATGTACATTTATTTCCTCCAAACGGCAGTTTTATCTTATAACAGAAGACGCGTTGTCCAGTGTTCAAATGTGCACGAGACCTCTATAAACATACTGAGCAATATGAAGCGAAAAATACAGCTGCAATTTCTGGGCAGCTGGAGGGAAAGGCGTAGCCGGCCTGCAGAATGGGTGGTGCTTATGACCCACCCACAGAAACGAACAGCTCTATGTAGTGGATAAGATATGATTTATTGGGTATGATAAAATAATTATTTCTCTGAAACCAAATAACCTATTAATAGTGGACTTTGCAGGTATGATGCACTACCCTTGCTGTATATATTTTATTTAACAATGTCAGTCACGTGGTTTGGCAACCACATTGGTTTCACGGAATATAAATTTCTTAAAAAACGACATTTCGGAAACCGCTTTAGTTATCGATTTGAAACTTTGCAGTTATGATCCACTACTTGCTCCATGTAATGTGATGTGATTCATATTGATGTGTTAAGAATTCATTGTGGAAAAAACGTTTTTACAAGTTTTGGTTTTCAAACGAACATGGCTGCCAAACCACGTGACAGATGACATCATAAATTTAAGCATTACATAAGCATTGGGGCACAGATTGTGTTTGAAGTTTCAGATTTTTAGGACAATGGTTTATGTTTACGCATTTATGGCTGGCCTACTTCACATTTGACATCATTACAAGATCCTTATTCCCCATTGGGAATATAGAATATCATGGGGTCAAGATTCAAATTTTTCTTATCAGCAGTTTGAGAGAAATAATTTTTTTCAATTTTTGGGGGTTCATCCAAGATGGCTGCCATACCACGTAGCCTGACACAATTATCACTAAAATTATACGACAGACAGGCTTTGGTGAAAATTGTGTGTCAATCGGACAAACGGTTGCTGAGAAAAAAAAATATTGAAAAAAGTCATTGAGCCAAAAAAAGGTCCAAAATGGGACAAAGAATAATAAAAAGACACATTGTCACCTTGAAACAGACACCTTACACCACCAAATCATAACCTGCTCTCATGATGTAAGAAAGGCTATTCGACCCATCAAAGCCTGCACTATTATTACCAACGAATGGTTGTTTGTCCATGCTCTATCCATTTAAATGCTGAGCATCAAGCGAGGAAGCAACACATACCATGTGTTTAAAGTCTTTGGTACAACTCGGCTGGGGAACGAACCGCCGACCTCCGTGACTTGGAGCGAATGTTGTGCCGGTCGGTGGCGTAAAGGTTGGAGTGGCTGCCCTGAGTCTGGGATATCGACAACTATCTTTATGACCTCTGGGAGAATCCGATTAGAGTGGACAGCTTCCTTGGGCCCACAGACTATTTTGATGATCATCATTATGACCGTTGTTCTATTAAAATCTTCAACGCAAGGGAAATGCATAGAACTGCACCTTTCGGGCTTGCCTCCACTGCTGGTGGCCGGAGTTGCTCTACAGTAAACAACATGCCTGCGGATCTTGATCCATACAACATTCCACCACGACATGTCTGTTAAATGTTGACACTGGATGTGCTAACAGCAAGTCTCCACAAACTGCACATAAAGAAAGCATTGTTTTTAAACAAAACGGTCTCACTTGTGCTTGGATGTATACCATGAGCACATATCGATGATTCTCTTGCGAAAACTACACCTCGCTCTCTGGTATTACAGGTCAGCGGAGGAAATCGGAAAATGTTTTCTTTGGGTTTTTATATTGTTTTAAAACTAAAATTTAAGCCTTATGGAGGAGCTTGCGCATAATCATGTGCGAAGAACATTGGGAGACACCGGACTACATTTACCAGACTTAAAAGAGGACATTAGTAGACAATCGACTCAAAAACAATATTCGTGATTTGAACCTGGGTTCATAGAATCATGAGCTATGGGAACACTAAACCACTAAATGTAGCGCTTCATAAATAAAAAAAAAGGAAACATGCACACCATATATATGCATGAGTTATGTATGCTCATTTATATATGGTTACCAACAACAATATCCCACTCAAAGAAAATCTACATGTGTTATTCATTTTGTGACCCAATTGTTTCCTACAGCAACAATGAGTATTAAGATCCTGGTTGTTTTGTGTTCGTGAAACCAAAGTCCCTATCCAATGGTAATGGCATGTTTGGTAAATAATGTGAGGGAAGGCTTTGTTACCAGGAACTCCAGGCTGTTCACATGCGTCTGGATGTTGTGCCTTTCCTCAGCTGCCACCTGCTTGAAGGATTTAAGCTTCGTCGTCGAATTCTCACGTACCACCATTGCAAAAGGCACCATCCACCGGACACACTCCGCCAGGTCGGTCCAGCCGTGGCCTGTCGGGGATCATTACCAATGTAAAAATCCCAGCCAGAATTGCATGTTAAAAACCCTGGGACATGCCAAACTGAGCAAATGGCAATAATCAAAGCAAATGGCATGCGACAGTTGGAAAAAAGCAAGGATATATATATATAACATCTTAGTAACTACTGATCGACATCTTCCGGGTGACAAAGGAAGCTGAAATTTTGTGTCGACAGACATCGAAGCCGATACACCAAGAAAAAAAAAAAAATCACAGAACCGTCGGAAAGCATCAGTAAATGAAAATATAAATAAATGAAAAAAAATGCAGGTGAGCAACCCAAAACAATGGGGAAGCACAGTTTGTATGTTACATTATGTGCGAGCATACCATATATATATATATATATATATATATATATATATATATATATATATATATATATATATATATATATATATATATATATGTTACGGTTCTAGGAACTGTATGCATTCAAACATACAGCTTACCCGAAGTTAGTTATGCCGTTAAGTATATTACTGCATGCCCGTAGGTGTGTGGCCGTATGTGCAAAAAAAAAAAAAAAACTAAAAAAAAATAAAAAAACCTTTCAAACCACGTGCCAGAAACAACAACCACACAGGCAGTTCCTTCGCTCTCACGTGCCCGTACGTGCGTGTCCGTACATGCGTGGCCGTACGTGCAAACCAAAAATATATATATATATATATATATATATATATATATATATATATATATATATATATATATATATATATATATATATATATATATATATTTCGAACCACGAGCCAGAAACAAATACACAGGCCGTTCCTTCGCTCTCGTAAACGACGACTGGATTGGGGCATTGTGTTTATCTATAAATGCGCAGAAGAAATTGTGTGTGCCCATACGGAGTGTTCACATGCATTCCACGAATTATTGCTTGCATTGAAGTAACAACTGCTGTGATACTTCCGCACAGAGTTAATTAAAATCCAAATTAAAATCAAGTTTACCTCCCTGTCTTTGCTTGCCATGACATTCGCTGCCATTGACCATTGCCACTCCTACGCCACGGTAACTAAGGCACCGATCGATCCCCATCGTAACCAGCACGGCACGTGACGTCATCGTCGGCCGGCCGCGCACCGGCCTACGCGAAGTTAAGTCCTCACTGTGCGGAAGTTCGCATATCGCAGTTATGATTATTCGCAATTTCGTTTTAATGGCCAATTATTCAATTAGCGCCAACGTATTTTGCCTTTTCGCAATGTCATCGCAAGGAAAAACACAAAGAGAAGAGAAGAGAAAAAACAAACAAACAAAAAAAAAACCTTTCAAACAAACAGTCTGTTCCTTCGCTCTCGTAAACGACGACTGGATTGGGGCATTGTGTTTATCTATAAATGCGCATAAGAAATCGAGAAATTATTAGAATACACTAACTCATCACTATCTGGAAGTCCGTAAGTTGTAACCCGTAATGGGGAACGCGGCTTAGGTTCTCTTCCCCATCGGCCATGCCTACACAGTAACGCGTCTTGTCATTGGTTGGTAAATAAATGGCCATAACTTGGGAAGCACTTGTCTGATTAATTAAAAAAAAAAAAACCTTAAAAAGGCACATACTCAGGTCCCCAGCAATATACCTGGCAAGTTTCAATTCGATCGGACCAGTGGTTGTCGAGAAACAGCGGACGGACACACACACACACTGCTGGAATTATAGATAGATGTGCAGACAGATTCCCTCCTCGTGTTTAGTAGGAAATCGAAGGGGTGCGTTGCGATGTTTTTTTTTTAGTTCGGCTAATAAATCTTTATATCCAATCCCCCATCACGATCCACTGTCCACCTGCTGTATCCGAAGGCCCGTTGGCCGGGGCAAAATCTTTGTGTTGTGGCTTCTTCTTGATGAGTCCAGACACACGTGGAAGGGAGGGGGGCGGGTTTCTCCAGGCATGGCTGAAAATCCCACCCAGAAAGGGCGGACCCATGGAGGCCCTGTCCAACCAGGGCGGACAGTGGCGTCGGCTTCACCAAGGCCCCTCCCCACTGAGAGAGATCTATAAATCACGAAGCAATCCTCAGCGTAGAGTCCTTGGATGGGAGATAAATTACGGCACCATCCTGTGAGGGTAGAGAGAGAATTGTGTGTGGGTTGGCCATGTTAGCTGGAGTCTGAGGTTGGAGAGAAACAGCGTTGGAGTGAGACAGACGGTTGGAGTCGCGGGTTGCCAAAGAAAGGAGGGTCGTGACGCGGAGGGTCTGCCCGCATCTCGCCTCAGCAGCCCGTCTGTTGCGCTGGTTCGAGGGCGCCTGATCTTGATCGGGTCTCTCGTGGGTCCTGTAGGCGGCCCTGATCCCCGTCTCGGACTCCGCTCTGCTCCACCCAGGCTCCTTCGCGGACACGGTCTCCGCGCGTGTGGCTGTGGGCCGAGCTGCACGCCCACTGACAGGTGCCGCACCACAGAGCATCCCTTCCCTCCAACGTGCAGGTACCCCAAAAGAACTGTGACCTCAGCTCACCTCCCTCTCTGGCTGCAGGGGTCCTTTGCAATACACCTGGGTTTATTTTTGTCTGAGTGCGCGACTGAGTGTGTGGCACCGTCTTTAAGTAGAACTTTCTAAGTGTTTGATCATTGTAAATCTTGCCTGTATATCCGGCGATAAGTCTGCTCTGAGTCCTTTTGTAAGTTGATTGCAAATAAACCATTATTAGAAATGTTCCCAGTTCGTTTTCGTCTTTTCCTTCATTGGTCCAGCATGGTTCGGATCTGAGTTTAGCCGGATTTTTATACCCGATAATCTGTTCATCCCAGCCGGTACGTTCTTGGCGGGTCCGCCCGGCTGCATCCGAACCGGAAAGGTAGTTGGTAGTTGGTGGAATGATCCGATTCGGGAAAGATGTACCTAGGGCATGGTTCCCCGGTAGATGACGCCGTGTGGTTAATTAGGTAAATTGGTTATAGACAAAAAGACCCTACGTTACGCGGTGGAGGTATTGGCGTCCGCGGTCGGTTAAGCGACCCGCTGCCTCACGGAATTATCCGTGAGCAACGGCCTACAATTCCAGGAGTCTGGTAGGAGACGACATAACTTTCCCCATCTCGCGGTCGTTCTCGCCACCGGACCACCAGCCCGCAACAAAATATATATATATATATATATATATATATATATATATATATATATATATATATATATATATATATATATATATATATATATATGCGATGTGTATATATATATACAGGCAGTTTGCAGTGAATTACTTCGACCTTGATAAATGTCTTTCAATCCTGACACATCTCACACCTTCACTCTGTCTCTCTGAAAGTGAAAGTATCATCTGGAACCCCCCCTCCCCCCACAATCCACTTTCTCAACATTCCCCTTGAAGAAGTCCTTTCATTCAAACTTTTGGGCCTCAATATCCCCCTTGGTCTTTCCTGGGGAAGCCACATCTACAAGCTGGACTCCAAAGCCAGCCACCGAATGGGCATTCTCTGTCATGAAAAGTCCTTCCTTGGCACATATGAACTCCGATCCACTGACAAGACCTTCATCCATAGCTTGAGGGAGTAATGCTCTCTCCTCTGGGCTGGCTCCCCTGCCTCAAATCTTGCTCAGCTTGAGATCGTGGAAACCAAGGCCTTTAAGATTATTGGAATCTCCCATGATCAAGTTAAAGATATGGGCCTATCACTTCGGCATTGCAGATAGGTCAATTGGTCTCTCAATCGCGGATGGTCTCTGTCTTATAGTCTCCTTTCTGGTCTTGCACCCTTTGCTCTTTCCATGCCCCCATCCCCCAACCCCACATTTCTGCAGAGCACACATGGTCCACCAGACCCCCTTCTGGTAAAACTACCTAAATCCAGGATCACTGCTCACTTCCACTCATTTGTTCCTTTTTCTTCCTGCCTGTGGAACCAACTTCCAGATACTCTTCAATCGCATTCTTCCCTCCAGGTCTTCAAAAACAGCTGTTCACCACCATCAGATAATCCCCAATCCAAAACCATGATCTATTTTATCCTTGTTAACTCCCAACCCAATCCATCTTCCTTCCAAATTTCCAGTTTGTTTCCTTCTGCATCAATCTTGTCCATCCTCTCCTGTCCCTCATTCCTCCCCACATCCTTTTTTTTGTCGAAGAGTCTCAGTCTGCGTCTCTCTGTCTCTCTCTCAGTCTCTCTCTGTCTCTCTCTCTGCGTCCTGATCCATCCAGTGTACTTGTACTAGCTCGTCTATGAGCCTCAACTTTGTATTAACAAAAAAAAAGTCGAAATGTTCCTGCCGGTTAAACTACTGACATTGCTGGAAATATAATGTTGAAATAGAATCTTGCTGTTAAATTGAATCAGTTTTATTTTTCAGACTAATGAGTGATGGGAGTATTATGAAGAGGGACATACCGGATACCCTCTGCACGAGCTCAAGACAGGAGAAGTGGTAAAGGGCAGATGCAGCAAGCTTAGCATAAGGGAACTCCAAACATCGCATGTCCAGAATGCAGAGATCCAGTAGCTGTGAGAAAATATGTAATGAGTCATAAATGATCATGAGCATCAATCATCTTAACAGAGGGCAACCACCATTTTGTTCCAATTTTTCTGATCTGCGCCAGGTCTATCGACGCAACACAATGTGTACAGGTCTTCTCTAACTTTGTAATGTGTTGAAGAAGCAATCAAAAAGTGCAACAACAACAAAAAATTACCATGAATGTGAAAAAGGGACAACGGACAAACACGCATGCAATAGCTTCACTCAAATGCAGATAATGGTGGACAATGATAATTTTTTAAACACTCTAAGAATCAGAATACTGCAGAGTCGTTTTAAAATAAAGTAAGTTAGACAAAGCATTACATGTTAATTGTAATTAAGAGTTTTGCCACCAGCAAACTTTGCTTTAGTCAACAATTCAATAAATGTATTCAATGTTTTGGACAGTGACAGGACCATTGGCCACATTTTGAGTAAAGAAAATAGGAGAGTCAAGATGGTATTAAGGCAGGGGTCTTTCACTCAGAGTAGTTAATGAATGGAATAGTCTCCCTGGAAAGGTATTGGCAAGAGAAAGAGTAGATGGATTTAAATTTGAGTTACATAGGTACTCAGAGGCATTTTGGCGGGGGACCCTTGTGAAACCAATTCAATCCCATGAGATACACAGAAACCCTTGTGGAACTACAACTCTCAAGTGACCATGAGCTGTCCAATTGTGCTCAAAAAACGACCCTCAACCAATTATCTTCTTCCTGATGCATGTATACACCTCGTTGAAAGTAAATAATGATGGATGTTTTCTTTAAGAATGTCGCGAGATTCCCTAAAGTCTTCGGACAAAGACCTTGATAACGACATTGGTTTTATGGTCCCTGGTTGAGTCGTTTAAGAGAAAAGTCAGTCACAATTAATAGCAGTGATCCACAGGACCTCTTCAGGAATTCCAGTTATTTGGACGGTGTGTAGACAACAGGCCCTCAATCGCCGAGGCCCATACGTATTGTGATCTTCACAAGGTTCATGACATATTGGCTCCAACCTTTCGATATTTGATGACCCTTCTAACAGTCGCTTTGGTCATTTTACACTGAAGGAAAAACTTAAAGGAAGAGCATGGCAATTGTGAATATGACAGCTCCAAAAAGTATTTCTCTTCCTATAGCACCAACATGGCAACTGTACGATTATTTTATTTTCTGGTTGAAATTGTGGGTGGTCAGGAAAACTGTCCAGCCAATGCGTGGAACAGAATGATATACATAGGCAGATGGACGAACAAGCATATACCACACGTCGCTTTGCTGACAGGAATACGAAAGGGGGAGGGAAAAAAGAGAGGGGAAGAGGGAGAGAGTGAAGAGATGGAGGGGAAAGGAGAGAGGAGGGAGGGGGAGCGAGGAGGGGTGGGAGAGAAGACAGTGTGAGGTGAAAGGAAGGAAAGGCAGACGTGCGTTGGAGCGTTAATTACGATTCACATTCTTTCATCAATGATTCTGCATCCAAAAACAATGAAGATGGAAACAAAATAATGTCCGAAATCCATTTTCTACTGGTCATACTATAAACACAGCCCAGAAACAAGACCTGCCGGACGCATCCGGAACCAAGCCGTCTGGAGCCAAACACCGACTGGACACGTCCAGAGACAAGCCCTGCTCGGATATGTCTTGAGACAGAAACAGAAACAGAGAGAGAGGTATAGGGGAGCTAGCAAAGAATATGTTATGCTTTATGAACACACACACACACACACACACACACACACACACACACACACACACACACACACACACACACACACACACACAGTATGCATGCAAAGTTTCAGGCTGTTAGGTTTCATGGTTTTGGAGTTAGAGGAGATACACTGTCACACACATACATACCATCAAACAACCCGTCACTTCACTGATGGGAATATTGAGGGGAATTAAGATAGGCCATGGGCCAGATATGGTCCACGTGCACCCCCCCCCCCACAACCCTTCGACCCCATATTTTTCTGAAGTCTTAGGGTCCCCTGAGCATGAATTCAACTGGAAACAGTGAATAAACTGGGACTCACTATCCATTTTCCAAACATATCTGACGGTACCCTCAAAATGTTAACTTTTCGTCAGTTTCACACATGAAAAACCCCCTGACTGATAAGATCTATGCTACATGCATTTACGTGTCAATTTTATTTCCAGGTGACGTGTTCTGATTGAAGTGACATGATGGAAGAGCCACCAGCAAAACGAAAACGTACAAGTGGCGAACCTCCTGTCGTTCCTGTGTGCATAGTTCATATCAAGGGTTTGAAATATGGTGAATTACACTTGCTGTCAGAAGATAAGGATGGAGAAAAGAAACTGGTCAAACTGCAGGAGGTGAAAGAAATGCGATTGGCACAACCTCCATCATCTTGCCACATGATGAAGGAAGCACATGACTTGATCCCTGATGTGACAGAAGAGCATCATGGCTTTCACTGGCAGTGTTATAAATATTTCACAATGAACCTTGACAGGCTTAAACATACTGCAAGTTCATCACAGACCACAAATGTTACACAACAGCACATGAGCCGCAGAAGTTCAAGTGACAAGATGATATTCAACCCTGACTGTATTTTCTGTGGTTCAGAGAATCGGAAAAAAGATTAAAGTTAAAGGTAGCTGGACTAGCCAGGGCCTCAGCCAGTTTGAATATGATGGATGGAAGTCAGTGCTTGAGATGGCAGAGAAGAAAACTGATGATAAACGTCTAACAAGAATCAGGAGGCATGATCTCTTTGCTTGTGAAGCGAAATACCACAAGAACTGTCGCATGCAATACATGCAGAAAGCAGAGAAATGACAAAGTACAAATCAAGAAAAAAAAATTGATCAGATAAATTTAGAAGCAGCTCATAAGAAGGCATTTGAATCTGTATGTAAGATTGTACAGAAGGATGTATTAAAAAATCTGAAAATTTTGAAGCTGTGACATCCTAGAAGACAGTGAACACCATAATCCAGACTATCGGAGCCACAAGCTGAAACACAAACTTGAAAGTCATGAACCATTTAAAGACAAGCTATCATTCTGTGACATGGGAAAGTTCCAATCATACATTTTGTTCAGCTCAGACATCGATACCCATACAGCAGTGAAGCATGCCTTCGAGTTGGCATCAATGGATATGATTGAGACCACAGGTACACAATTACGACAGTCCATTTTAGATGGTTTCTCAAAGGCACTGGATCCTGAATGGCCACCATGTCCCTCTGATCTAATGGCACCGGAAGATGTCATCCCAGATGTTCTCCAACAGCTCCTGTGCTACATTTTTACTGGAAAGGCAACACCCACTACCCCTCAAATCCAGAGATTTGTTCAATCCATAGGGCAAGACATTTGTCACGCTGCTACCAATGGATCTTGAAAACTCTCAAAACATATCCTTGTGTGTGTTTCTCTACGACATCTTTACAGGAGTGAGAAGCTCGTGACTTTTTTGAACAGGTTGGGGCATTGTGAGAGTTATTCATTTACGCTGGAACTGGAGACAGCACTAGCAGAGGCAGTGATGCAGTCATCAACACAGCTATCCAGTCAGATCATCAGGTCACCATCTGGGCCCGCTGTATTCCACTCGGAGTTTGACAACTTTGATTCACTAATAAATGACCTCACAGGTAAAGGGTCAGCCCATACTGCCCATGGAATCATGCTTCAAGAAGTTGATGGTGATGATGTTGAAAAATGCCCAGAGATGCCTTCTCAAGAGAAGGGTAAAAGGCGGTCTCCACATCTGACAGACACAGTTATACTTCCTGACTCCTATATCACCAAAAGACAGAGTCCCAAGCTGAAAGTTAATCAGCTACTTTATCCAGGTTCTGGAGAAGCAATGGAGCACTCAACTAAAGTGGAAATGATTTGGATGATCATTAGGATGTTGACAAAGAACAAACTACAGGTTCCTGGCTGATCAGGTTTCATCTCAGAGACAGGCGAGACTCCTACAAAGCTGACAACTATAGATTATTATCCAGTCATTAACCATCCCATAACGGAGTACAAAACTGTACAAGAATGCTTGTGTGCTGCTGAAGAAGCCACCAGAGAAGTTGGACAGATTTATGTCATTACTACATTTGACTTGGGAGTTTGCATGAAGGCCTACCCATTAGTATGGAAGTCACCAGACAAGTACGAGAGCCACATAATTCTAATTGGCACATTCTACCTAGTATGCGCTTATATGAAGATGATTGCCAAAAAGATGGCTGGGTCTGGGTTAGCAGATGTTCTCCGAGAAGCAGGACTAATCAGTGGAGGATATTTGGGTGGTGTGATGTCCGGGAAACACTACGACAGAGCCCTACATTGTCACAAGATTATGTTGGAATGTCTTGAAAGATTGCTTATAGAGGAGTACCTCAAAGATAAAAGCACTGATGATCTGCTCTCGTCTTTCTCTGATGAATCATCAGATAAGCTACGTGCCCTAGTAGATTCCCGCAGCCAAGATACTTTGAATGCTGTCTTGATGGACAATTCCATTGTCCAATTCATAGAGCAGTATGCAGAATTCAAAAAAGGAGTCGCAAATGGACGTTTGGGGAAGACTGCCCAGCTGTGGTTGTCATATATGGACCATGTCTGTTTAATTCTATCACACCTTGAAGCCGTAAAGACAAACAACTTTCTTTTGTATGCTGCATTCATCAGTCGCATGATGTCTCTCTTCTTCAGTTTCGGTGGACAGAACTATGCAAGGTATCTGACATATTTCTCTGTGTTCATAGCTAATATAGACAACTCATAGTTACTTGCACATCTCCGTTGTCAAACTCCGAGTGGAATACAACGGGCCCAGATACATAGTTACTGGCCTTGCATATCTGGCAGGCATATTTGATAAACTGAACAGTCTAAACTTGTCTCTCCAAGGCCCAAACACCAATGTCCTCATGCTTTCTGACAAGGTTACAGTGTTTACTAAAAAGCTTGAGCGGTGGGCAGCGCGAGTCGAAGAAGGCAGTGTGGAAATGTTCCCTGAGCTCGAGGACTTCATGGACAAATTTGACATAAGCATCCACACAATAAAAGGACTTATTGCTACTCACCTCAGAAGCCTGCTTGGCCACTTCAATAGGTACTTCCCAAAAGACGACACCCCAGAGAGAAACGACTGGATACGCCAGCCTTTCATCACCTCATCTGCCCGACACGTCATCGGAGCTTGAGGATGCGCTCTTGGATCTCTCCTCTGACCGCACATTAAAGACCGCTTTTGCCTCATCCACACTGGAGGAATTCTGGCTGTCAGTGGCTGCAGAATACCCAGGACTATCAAAGGCTGCAATTGATATACTTATTCCATTTGGATCTACATACCTTTGTGAGAAGACCTTTTCCTCACTGACATTTATGAAGAACAAATACAGATCACGGCTCATTAGAGTTGAGGATGATCTTCGTGTTGAAGTCTCCAGCTTAAAACCAAGAATACAACTGCTTTGTTCAAAGAAACAGGCCCAGCCATCCCACTAACATGAGTAAGTGAATATTATCTGACAATACAAGCCTGTGCCTTTACAGATGTAACTGTTAAAAAAAGAATTATTGTGTTATTGTGTTCAATTATTGTGAGTCAGTATTATCTGAATTATTGTGTTCAATCTGAAAAAAAAATGAAACTGAAAACCCATTGAGAATCGTTGTTATAAAGGGGAAAATGCAAAATGAGATGAATGATAATAGGCTACAAGCCTACAACAGGCATAACTGTTATAAGAACTGTGAATGAACTGAGAATAATAAGCCTGTAGGGACACTGAAAGGTATTTGCACTGTGCTTAAAGCTGTTTTGCAGGCCCAGCTATATGAGAATGAATGGTAATAGCCTATTGCCATCAGCTTGTAAAGCAGTCCTGTTGCCTCCTTCACAATGAGTTGTGCTGTCGGATCTTGAATAAAATTTAAAACTGTACTTAAAGCCAAATTGATTTAGTTTTTGTTTTGTTGTTTTTTGTATATTTTTGGTCAGTAATGCAAGGTTTGTGTACGTCTGGTAGCTGTCATGTGTGATAGTAACCTCTGTCTGTAGCAGAGGGTCGCTCAATCTTCCAGTCTGTGTCCCGTGCATAAATAAGGCTGGCTACATACCGCTCTTTGCAATTACAGAAGCCTTTTTTTATGAATGTGGCTGGCTGTTTTTACTGTGTTATACATCAGAGTGCAAATAATTAATTTGTGATGCCAGTTTAGTTTAGTTTAGTTCTGGTTAGTTTTAACAGCTGGCAGTACCTATGCGTTGACCAATGTGCTCCAGGCACTGTGCATTTTTTTTATGCGCTCCGTGACGTCAATGCAGTGTGTTACAAGTGCGAGTCGGGAGGGGGGTCGCAAACCCCAACTTAAATTTTTTTTTGGGGGGGGGGGTCGCGGCTCCAAAAGGTTGAGAACCACTGCTCTATGGTATGAAGGAGATGTCCTCCCACGGCAACTGGCTGATATTGCTGAAGTCACACCTGACGACATTGACTCTGATGAGGATTCAGATATGGATGCATTTGATGATATAGAGCAGGCATTGGAGAGTGATGATGACAGCGATAATGAATATTATGTGTAATCCATGCACAATGACATTTTGTGGATATGACATAATAAGTTTCAATTGTTTTTCTTAAATAAACTTATAATTTATATTCTTTATGTGAAGTAAGGAATATTTTCTCAGTCTTTCGTCTTACTGGTGACTACATGTTGTTGGGTGTTGCAACAGTGATGTACTTATGTTTAAGATGCAATACCTGGTACATCTTCAGTTGGTGTGGGAAAATTTTGTTATCAATAGAAAGGTTGTAAAATTTGTGATATCATAGAAATATTTATTTGTTTGTGTCAGGTAAAATGAGCATGAATATGTTATTATTTCAGGTATCCGAGTTGAATCTGAGTTGTCAAAATGAAAGGCGAGGTACTCCTCTTCATCACTTCTTGGGACAAATATAACGCAATTAAATTTGACAGATGACTCTATTTTGAAAATCTGCATGTGATAATCTTTCATTTGATATATAATTTGTTAATATTAATGCTTATTGGGCAACTGCAGGGATCTTATCAGTCAGGGGATTTTTTATGTGCGAAACTGAGGAAAAGTTGACATTTTGAGGGTACCATCAGATATGGTTGGAAAATGGATAGTGAGTCCCAGTTTATTCACTGTTACCAGTTTAATTCATGCTCAGGAGACCCTTGGGCTTCAGAAAAATATGGGGTCGAAGGGTTGTGGGGGGGTTGCATGTGGACCATATCTGGCCTATGGCCTAAGAAGGAGGGGAGACCGGAGACTGAGAGACGGAGAGAGAGAGAAGTGAAAAAAAGCCAAAAAACCAGCAGCTTAAATCTCTTGCAAGCTGATAGAGGGCTGACTAAGATAGCACACCACCATCTTGTTAAGGCTCATTTTTTTTTTGATGAGCACCCCCGATTTTCATGAGCCAAACATCCAATTTTCATTCATGCACCACCTTGGAGTTCCCTTCATGTGCATGCAAAGTTTGGGGCCACAAGCTTTCATGGTTTTGGAGTTATTGAGGAGTCACTTAACAGAGTGACAGTCACTTGCTGACATTTATTATTATAGATGTACACTACATGACCAAAAGTATGTGGACACCTGCTCATCCAAAATCTCATTCCAAAATAATGGGCATTAATATAGAGTTGGTCCCCCCTTTGCTGCTTCAACAGCCTTTACTCTTCTTTGAAGGCTTTCCACTGGATGTTGGAACATTGCTGCAGGGATTTGCTTCCATTCAGCCACAAGAGCATTCGTGAGGTTGGGCACTGATGTTGAGCGATTCGGTCTGGCGTGCAGTTGGCATTCCAAGTCATTCCAAAAGTGTTGAATGGGTTTGAGGTCAGGGCTCTGTGCAGGCCAGTCAAGTGAGAGAGAGAAACAGCTGTTAGGGTTAGCGTTAGCGGTTGCTAACACTAACAGCAGGTGCAGGGGCGGGCAGTTACTGAGGACTTCCGGTTCAGGGATAGGCGTATGTGGACGACTGGGTGGCGAGCTCTCCTTCCAGTCCTTCTAAAGCTAAGTTTCCAGTCCTAAAGCGTTTTGCATATTTTGTTAGAGAATTTTCACGTGCTGTGGAACTGTATATATTTTTTAAGGTACATAACAGTTTTAGCGGGTAGTCGAGTTAGTTTATTGAAAGAAGCAGGGGGAGGCCTCGTGATGAGTTTAGCGTGGTCAGTTGGGGCCTTGGGAGTGTTGGGGTGAAGAAGGTTACAAATAGACACCGAAGGAGAAAGGAAGAGGCATCTGGGGCGGGCAGTGGCGACGGCGCAGCGGGGGTGGGCAGTGGCGGAGGCGAAGCGGGGGCGGGAAGTGGCGACGGCGCAACGGGGGCGGGAAGTGGCGACGGCGCAACGGGGGCGGGCAGTGGCGACGGCGCAACGGGGGCGGGCAGTGGGCACGGCGCAACGGGGCGGGCAGTGGCGACGGCGCAACGGGGCGGGCAGTGGCGACGGCGCAACGGGGCGGGCAGTGGCGACGGCGCAACGGGGCGGGCAGTGGCGACGGCGCAACGGGGCGGGCAGTGGCGACGGCGCAACGGGGCGGGCAGTGGCGACGGCGCAACGGGGGCGGGCAGTGGCGACGGCGCAACGGGGGCGGGCAGTGGCGACGGCGCAACGGGGGCGGGCAGTGGCGACGGCGCAACGGGGGCGGGCAGTGGCGACGGCGCAACGGGGGCGGGCAGTGGCGACGGCGCAACGGGGGCGGGCAGTGGCGACGGCGCACCGGTGGCGGGCAGTGGCGGAGGCGCACCGGGGGCGGGCAGTGGCGGAGGCGCACCGGGGGCGGGCAGTGGCGGAGGCGCACCGGGGGCGGGCAGTGGCGGAGGCGCACCGGGGGCGGGCAGTGGCGGAGGCGCACCGGGGGCGGGCAGTGGTGGAGGTGCAGCGGGGCGGGCGGTGGCGGAGGTGGAGGTGCAGCGGCGGCAGGCAGTGGCGGAGGTGCAGCGGGGGCGGGCAGTGGTGTCGGTGCCGAAATAGAAATTGGTAGACATGAGGTATGGGAGACAGTTTTTGTGGGTGATGAGATTATTAAATATGTCGATTCTTCATTCTGCCGGAAGGATCGTAGACATAGAATTATGTGCAATTTTGAAGGAGCAGGAGTTAGGGACATTGAAGGAAGGGTAAACGATATTGTATCGGGTCATGGCAGGAAGAAGTTGGTTGTGGTTCACCTCGGTGCGAATGATGTAGGGAAAGTTTACTCAGAGGTTTTGAAAAAGAGATACAGGATATTGGGTAAGCGGTTGAAAGTAAAGGGTTGTGAGGTCATGGTTTTTGGGATTCTCCCAAGATTAGGAAACAATATAGAAATTATGAGCAGAGCAATGGACGTCAACCAATGGCTGGAAGAATGGTGGAGGGAGGAATGTTTTACATTTAAGAAGCAGTGGGAATCATTGAGGGGACAAAGGGAATGCTTCTGGAATGATGGCCGCATGTTAAATAGAAAAGGGGCAACAAGGTTTGCAGTGGGAATTGAGGAAGGAATTCAGGCTTTTTTAGGTCAGCGGAGGGTGGGGAAGATATTAATGAAGGAACGGATGATGCAATTGTGATGAGTGAGGCCAGACAGGAAAATAGAATTTCAGGAAGGAAAAGTTAAATATATTCTACACCAATGCCAGAAGTTTAAATAATAAGATGGAAGAGCTTGAAGCCAAAGTAGATAGCGAAGAGTACGATATAGATGCAGTGAGTGAGACATGGTTTCAGGAGGAGAGTAACTGGAGGACAGGATTCGAAGGCTGCAAGGTGTATCGGTGTGATAGGAAGGAGAGAATAGGAGTAGCAACCTGGATAAAAGACAGCATTGCATCAAGAGAAAGGGGTGACATTAAGGAGGGAATAAATGTTGAGGATTCTGTGTGGGTAGAGATTAGAGAAAGTCAGATACTGGTAGAATGCTTATAAAAGGCTCTGTGTGTGAAGGAAGAGGAGGAAGGAGGAGTACATGAAGAATTCAAAAGGGCATGTGATAAGGGAAGAGTATTGATTACGAGGTATTTTAACTTTCCAGGGATAGAGTAAGTACATTCCAATGAGGTGTAAAACTAGAAGTAGAAAGAGACCAGGGTGCTTGAGCAGTAAGATAAGGATCGCTATTAAGGAGAAGCAAAAGACATTTATTACGTTTAAAATAACAGGATTGGAGTTAGATTTCTATCACTATCAAAGTAAACAGAGGCAAGTGAAGAAAATAACTCGGCAAGCCAAAAGAGAGTAGGAGAAGGACATGGCTAAGAATATTAAACATAATAGCAAGGCTTTCTTTAAGTATATTAGGGAAAAATAACAGGTTGGGACCAGTGTGGGCCCATTGAGGAATAGCACCGGGAGAGTGGTTAGTGATGAAAGTGAGATGGCAGGCTTAACAGGTATTTTTCTTCAACCTTTACACAAGAACAGTCAGGAGAATTGCCAATAGCTGATAGTATCTATCAAGGTGGTGAGAAAGGGCTTTTGCAGAAGATCCAGGTTGGAGTGGAAGAAGTAAAGGAACAGCTTGGTAATCTAAGAGAAGATAAGGCTCCGGGTCCCGATAGTATTAATGGAGGTGGCTGAGCAGGTAAGCGAGATGTTAACGGATATTTTCAATAGATCCCTGGAGTCAGGACAGGTACCGGAGGATTGGAGAGTAGCAAATGCAATACCTCTATTGAAGAAAGGATTCAGAGAATAATTGGGAAACTGTAGACCTGTTAGTTTTTCTTCAGTTGTGGGGAAGGTGTTGGAGACGTTAATTAAGGACCAGATGAGGAACCAATTAAACAAATACAAACTAATTAAAGGTAGTCAGCACGGGTTTACCAAAGGTAGTTCATGTTTAACAAATCTTTTTGAGTTCTATGAAGCAATGTCTGGATGGGTGGATGATGGAAAAGGCAGTGGACATAGTATATCCAGACTTTTAGAAGGCATTTGATAAGGTACCACATCAGAGGTCGTTAGCCAAGGTGAAGACTTGTGGAGTGGCTGGTCAGGTAGCTCATTGGATTGCAAAATGGCTTAGTGATAGGAAGCAAAGAGTGGCTGTGGGTGGGAGGATGTAAGTAGCGGGGTACCTCAGGGATCAGTACTCGGACCATTACTATTCATTATTTACATCAACAATTTGGATAGTGGGGTGAAGGGTAGGCTTTCCGAATGTGCAGATGACACAAAGCTTGGAGGTGAAGTGGATATCAGATGGGGTGGTGATCAGATTCAGGAAAGTATTGATACTTGCATAGATTGGGAAAATGATTGGCAGATGGAATTTAACCTGAGCAAGTGTAAGGTGTTGGGGATGGGAAAGAACAATGAAAATAGAGATTACAGGATGCAAGGGGTAATTTTGGAGTGTGTCACACAGAAGAAGGATCTGGGGGTGGTAATAGATATGGGAAATAAGCAGGTAGCACAGTGCCAGGCAGCTATAGGTAAAGCAAATTGCGTTTTGGGTTGTACTCGAAGGGGGATCATTTATAAATCAAAAGAGGTGGTGTTAACATTGTACAGGAATTTAGTGAGGCCACATTTAGAATCGTGTGTGCAGTTCTGGTCACCACAGTTCCGGAAGGACATAGATGCCATAGAGAGGGTTCAGAGCAGGGCTGCTCGATTGATTCCGGGCCGAGCTCGACTCAGCTACGAGGAGCGGCTGAAGGAGACAGGGCTACATACACTGGAAAGGAGGCGGTTATGAGGAGATATGACAGAGATGTTTAAGATAATGAAAGGTATAGATAAAATAAGTGCAGATTAATTATTCAACAGAGTAGACAGTGATAGAACCAGGGGCCATAGCCTGAGAGTAAAGAGGAGGAGAGTTAAGACGGTTGCAAGGCAGGGGATTTTTACTCAGAGAGTACTTAATGTATGGAATGGCCATCCTGGAAAGGTCGTGGCAGCAGAAACAGTAGATAAGTTTGAATTTGAATTAGATAGGTTCCTGGAAGTTATGGAGATATTGGGGTATGGGGATGTTGATAAGACTTTTAGGTAGTTTCAGCATTGATGGATGATTGTGTGCATCTGTACGGAGTGCTGTTGGTGGGGGTCTTGTCAAGGGGGTCGCGTGGTTGATGTTGTGTTTTTAACCAAGCCCATGCCCCCTCCCCTGAGAGGAAGAAGAGAAAAGAAAAAAAACTACAAAAACAAACAAACAAACAAACAAACAAAATTTATTTCATTAATTGAAAACTTTTTTTTCATTTTCTTCCTTGGATCTTGTGTAGATAAATTAGTATGGTGTTCGCACAGGCATGATGGGCTGAATGGCCTCCACTTGTGTTCGATTTCCTTGTAAGTTCTTCCACACCTATCTTGCCAAACCATTTCTGTATGAACCTCATTTTGTGCATGGGGGCATTGTCATGCTGAAACAGGAAAGGGCCTTCCCCAAACTGTTGCCACAAAGTTGGAAGCACAGAATCGTCTTCAATGCCATTGCATGCTGTAGCGTTAAGATTTCCCTTCAATGGAACTAAAGGGCCGAGCTCGAACCATGAAAAGAAGCCCCAGACCATTATTATTCCTCCACCAAACTTTACAGTTGGCACGGGCAGGTTGCATTCTCCTGGCATCCGCCAAACCCAGATTCCTCCGTCGGACTGCCAGATGGTGAAGCGCAATTAATCACTCCAGAGAACGCGTTTCCACTGCTCCAGAGTCCAATGACGGTGAGCTTGACATTGCGCATGGTGATCTTCGGCTTGTGTGCGGCTGCTCGGCCATGGAAGCCTATTTCATGAAGCTCTTGACGAACGGTGCTTGTGCTGATGTTGATGTTGCTTCCAGAATCACTTTGGAAGTTTGTCGTGATTGTTGCAACCGATGACAGATTATTTTTCTGTGCTACGCACTTCAGCGCTCGGCGGTCCCATTCTGAGAGCTTGTGTGGCCTACCGCTTCGAGACTGAGCTGTTGCTCCAAGACATTAGCACTTCACAACAGCACTTACAGTTGATCGGGGCAGCTCTCGCAGGGCATAAATTTGACGAACTTACTTGTTGAAAAGGTGGCATCCTATGACTGTTCCACATTGAAAGTCACTGAGCTCTTCAGTATGGCTCATTCCACTGCCAATGCTTGTCAATGGAGATTGCATGGCTGTGCACTTGATTTTATACACCTGTCAGTAATGGGTGTGGCTGAAATAGCCGAATCCATTCATTAGAAGGGGTGTCCACATACTTTTGGCCATGTAGTGCATGTGAATAAAACACCCCGGTGATGTGCACTTGCCCCACTGCTCTCAACCCCACTCCTCCATCCCTCAGACACCCTCCCCAAGTGAATTGAATTTGATAAACTGTTGGTTTGTATCGATATGGTGTCAATGTGGCGCAGGCTTGATGGGCTGAATGGCGTTCTCCTGCATCCAAATTCCTTGTGTAACTGCACACTTAAGACACAAGTCAACAATTTATGAAGCAACCCCAGGTTCAGATACAAAAACTGTCATTTGTCCATAATTTATATATCCTTGCAAGTTGTGCCAAAGGTCCACTAACATATCACGCCCCAAATGCAATTTTAATATACAAGTGGGGGAAGACAGTTATAGAATGGAAAAATAAGTATCTAGGAAATGGAGAGCGATGCTGCGATATGCAGAGGTAAACAAACAGCTGTAGAAAGAAGAGATGGATATGCAATGAGAGATGAGGGGAAAATGTAGGGAAATGCCAGATGTGTAATGTATAGGAAGAAGATTTTTTATTATATCCCATCTGGAGCGTTTGATTATTACCTGTGCTATCCGGATGAATGTCTCTTGTGAGTAGTGTGGCACGAGAACTTCCGAACAATCTGGTTTTGTTGCTATTTGCAGGTAGAGATTGAGCCAGCAATTTACAGTTACTGGACATAGACTCCATTGGAGGGCCTGTGATTAAAAAGAACCACAGAAATCACAACCTTAGAATTTTTAGTATCTTGAAAACAAAATTAGTATCTTGAAAACTGCCCTGAAAATTAAAATCCTGCCTTTTTTGCACACAATCATCGGGTTCTCTATCTAGCATGTGCATATGTAAATGGTGGCATTTTGACCACCACCTCGGTACTTCTTGTGAACTCGCCTTCCCTCTTTCTGCACCTTCCTTGTTATTAATACGATGCCTCTTCCCCTACTCCATAATCTACAATCCATTACCCTTGCATAGGATTTTTATTATTATTAACACTCAAAACACATACCTTTAATAATATCAGTTCCATCCTCAGAATTTCATCATCGGTGCAAGCCCCATCTGTCACATAAGCAAACTGCACCAACTTTGGTGGGTATATTTCCTGCACATCAGAGAAACAGAAGGGGATTAAAGGCTTGTTAATAGCTACAAAACATAGGACCGCCTGTCCTGACACTCACCTGTATCAGGAACAAATCACTCAACCCCCCCCCTCCCCCCACCCCCCTGCAGACCTCCTCAGACCCTGAAATTTTTGATGCCATGAACAAACTTAGGTACATCATGGGTGAAGAAGCTTGTGGCCAAGTTTCATCAAAATTATTTGTTTGGTTCAAGCGATAACAACTGAAGTGTTTACGGACTGACTCATTTACGGACACTGCTTGATCGCATAAGCTCCCCAGAACTACGTTCCAGGTGAGCTAAAACGTAGTGAGAACTACGTTCAAAACAGCTGTTTACAACCATCATCTCTTATCTTCCCCCATCCAAATTCTCGATCTTTTTTACCCCCATTAATCCACCTCCCTCAAATTCCCTGCTTTCCTTCCTGAAAGTCCCTGCAGTGTCCATCTTGTATTCCCCATCCCTCTCCCTTCCACAGATCTCCTAATGTCTCTGTTCCCCACTGTTTTGTCCTTCCCACGCCCCCTTTGTCTAATGCCCCCCTGGCTGTGCATTGTGTGTTAGCTCTTATACGAGCCTTGACAAGGTATACAAAAAATATATATTATGGCTTTGGATTGGGGATGATCTGAGATGGCAGTAAACAGCTGTCTTGATGGCATGGAGGGAAGAATAAGATTGAAGAGAAATGAGAATATGGAGATTAATTAATGGGTTGATAGGTCAATAGGTCAAAGGGTAAAGTCACAGCAAGTAGAAGTAGACGTATACCTTATCAGCCCGTCCGCCAGGTTTTTTTTTTTTAAATCCCATCCGGATTTATTTATTTAATTAGCATTTGAGTTTCAGTGTCTGTCTGTTTGTCCAGGCCATAACATTTTTTTTTTTAATTATTTGAGGTTTTGTCATCAAATTTTCAACAAACCTTTATTATGAGAATATGGAGAGCATCAGTTCATAAATTAAAAAAAAAAAAATTTAGCTGTTGTTTTTGTCAAGTTTTGTTCAAATACAGAGCAGACGGGTTTTGCATTTTGGGATGCTATCCAATTCCACTTTGGGTTAAAGCACAAAAATCATGAGGAATGACTTTGCCAATACCCACCTCAGCTTTGGCTGCAATGAAGAGACTCGTGATGCCGATAAGCTGCAGCATCGTTTTTTCAAGGCCTTGCTGTGTACTTAGGAATCGATCAAAAAAGTCCTGAGCCAGGTAGAAGGTTTCCCTCCGCAGCCGATACACCTCACAAACCTGAAATTGAAAAAAATAAAATAAAATAAAATAAATCAAATTAAGAAAGTTTTTCTGAACGCCATATAAAGTGTGGAATTTTAGGGCCTTGCCTCGATGAGCCAATCAAGAAGAATAGCACGCATGCGAGGTTGAAGAGCGGGGTGCCGAAGTAGCGCATTCTTGTCTCGTATATAAGTCTGCTCCTTTTTCAACAAATTTGACCACACCTCTTCAGAATTCGCCCAACTGCAGGACAGATGATCAAACATCACAAAAGAACACCAAACCCACAATCTTATAAATATGTGACATATTATTAAAAGGCATTGCCAACTCAATATGCAGCCAGCCACATTATTATAGCTGTGTGAGGTGCAGTAGCACAAGTTAATTTCTGTACTTGGTTGTGAGCAATGGTGGAAACAAGACCTAAGTTTGGGCAGAGGTTGAGGCCGGTCATGGTTCAGGAAGAGGTTGTTGAAGCGGTATTGTGTGAACCTAGTGGACTCCGGAAGAGGGTTGTCATCCTTTTGCGGCGTGGGAAGCAGGCGGCAGGGGCTTGGAGTCTTGTTTGACCACTAATGAGGAATGAAGACGATTTTAAATAACAAAAAAAATGGATAAAAAGTAAAAGATGAACTTTTAAATACATTTTAAAATGCCGTCATTGGAAAACAAAGATTTTTGAATGCTTGGTGAAAGCATACGGGACATGCGTTGCCTAACTAACATGATGATACGAGGTCTCTTACAAGGAACACAGGAGGCCATTAGGCATATCAAAACCTGTGCTATCATTACCAACCTATTGTTGTTTTTCATGCTCAACGCATCAAGCAAGGACTTGGCCAGGGTTCGAACCACCAACCTCCCAGACTCAGAGCAGATGCTCTAACCATTACCGTTAAAACCAGCTTCAGCGGTGCAATGTGAAAACAATGCAGCATGGATGATCTGCATTGCAGATGGACAATCATTACGATTATCATGTGGAATTGAGAAAACCAGGAAGTAGTGAAGTTCAAAAAAATCCTGCAAACTACGAGAGAGAAGCCAACGCTTTCCCGTTCAGACAAGATGGTGTCTGTGTCCGACCGATACAAGTTGTGTCACAAGGAACTTCGAGGGAGGTCCAAATCAATCCACCTACGTGCTGTTACACTCGTGGTGAATCAAAGATGTAATTGTGGGAGAAGTGAAAGGTGGATTAATATTTTATTTTATTGATCATGGTGCCTTTCCATTGGGCAACATTAAAACGCACTCCCTTTCAGTACAAAGACTCCGATTAGGGGGGAGGGGGGGGGGTCTCACGTTCTCGATTTTACAAACACTTTACACATCTAACAACCAACATTGGGGTAAAAAAATTAATAAATTAATGTTTTCACACATACACATTCAAAGGGGCATTTACACTTCGACCGAGATGTGGAAAGATGGCAGAACAGCTATGGGGAATGAATTTTTATTTCTTTTTTTTTTTTTTGCAATCTCATTGCTTCAAACAAAAGTGAGGAGTCACCATTTTGTAGAACCACCACGAGGCACGAATTTTTTTTATTTTTTTTTTAACAACAAAACATCATCCAATTCACCGCCGGTGTGATAGCACAGAGCTAGGTTCGATTCCTAAAGCGATAAACCCTCACCACACAATCAAGATCCCGCGTCCATGCACCAACCGCAACTGCGCTCACCTCGACCTCCAGGTGACGTTTTTTCCAAGAGGAATGCTCGTCCAACAGAGGTTGGAGTTCAGTGAGAGTCTACCGGAGGAGGAGGAAGAGGAGTATCTTAATCAAAATGACGAGATACAGCTCGAAACAAACAAATCATTGGAACTTGGAAAGGAGACGATTACCTCGGCCTTCCTTTTCCTCGTCTGCAACACGAAGGGCTCAGCACCGCTCGAGCTGCGATGCTTCAACTGGAGCCCGTTTCTGAGGTGATTGAAGGAAAAGAAAACTAAATAGGGAAATTAAAAAAAAAAAAAAACCACCATTTCGCTACAAATTAACCACAAACACAACACCACCGCGGGACTGTAGGCCCAAGAGTGCGAATACCCTCCCTCATCGGGACGAGGGACGTGGCATCCTTCTCACACTGCTCACCTTCTCCTCGACATTTTACCGTCGCTTTCGCTTCTCTGCATATCCCTGCACGTCGACCGCAGCAGTTTATCTAGAAGGGAAGGGAATTAAAAAAATATATACATATATATATATATATAATCACATCACTGAAAGAATCGAGCTGAGGAAAGAAGAATTGCGCGCGCGTGCGGCACGATCCCGTTTTCCCTCCAAGCGCGACGACCGTCCCGCCTTTTGGGTCGATTTGTACAAAAACCGCGCCATCAAAATGCAACGAAAAGGAATCCGAGAAACATCGAGTCGTTCTCTCAGCGAGGACGTTAAAATAATCGCCCATAGTGGAGAAAACCTTCGCGAAAACACCGAAAATTACTCACCGATACGCACACCGTCCCTCCCCCCCCCCCCACGACGCACACACCACACGGTTCGGCGCCATCGAAAACGACACGTCGAGCGGACTTAAAAACCACTCAGGTGGAGGTAAAAGCGCGCGGCACAAGGTCGAACGAAGCTGAAAATAATCAAGGTAGTCTTTAAATCCGAGTGCAGTTCTTCAACACGACGAATGCACTTTTGCGCCTTTTCTACAGGTCGCATCCCGCCCAGCAAATCGATCGCCGAGGAGATTAAGAGGGTGAGAGGGTAAAAGGCTTGAAGTAACAATGCAGATTGTGTGGAAGAAAAAAAAAACTTGTATGAGAGGAAAAAAATCGCGAAAGAAAAAAAAATTTTCTCCGGAGGACAAACAATACCGAACCTGCTGCGAGGAGGACTGTGCGAGGACTGCGCGGAGCGCGCAAAACCACCGGCACAAGACGAAGTGCGCATGCGCAGGGTTTAAAAACCTCCCCGCGGGACACCGCCGAAAGGCTGTGGCGACTATTCAAATTGTCCGTTATCGAACGTGAGGCCTTTGTGGCGAAGGATAAAACTGCGCCAAATGTTGTGGAAGAAAAATACGCGGCAATTGGAAGCTTAGTGGGCGGAGCGAGTGACGCGGAAGCGCGCGAAGGGGGCGGGGCACAGCGACGACGTAAACAAAGTTTTGCCTTCGAGCCGCTTGGTGTGAAACTTAACTGCACACGCGTTTCGTGTACTCCCGAGCGCTGTGCTTCCAGTACGGATTCCTTGTGTGGACTTCGTCGCGGCCTACAAGCGGCTTCCGCCCAGTACGTTGTTCGTAGAATGGCGGGAAATGCCGTTCGCATCATCACCTCCCCCACCAACACCCCCCGTCCCCCCCACCTCGTCCCTCCTGTCCATGTGAGTCGCTGTGCTTATTAATGCATGGCGTCCTCGTGCGATTAATACACTTCCACAACGACACGAGAAACGATGCCATGACTTCACGATAACATGTGGCCTGTCGATGAGTACTATCGATTAGGTGTACATGTACAACACGCACACGGAGGGACGACGAACTTGGATACAGGGGAAGATTGATCAAAACCAGTCGATCGACTTCATTTCATGGCGAAGATGTGGGGGAAGGGGGTTGAAGGGAAACAGTGGGGGCAGGCACAGGGACATTGATTGTTTTTGTTTTTTTGTTGTTGTTGGTTTGCTGTTGCTTTTTGGGGGAGGGGAGATGGAGACGGTTGTTGGATGAGGAAATAACAAATACCGATACCACATTCACTTTTTCATGGGACCCACTCACAGACATCACAATCACGAGACACATGGATACAATCACCCACCATAACTCAGATAGCGAATCGTCCCGCTGATATCCACGTAGCCCTCCATCGACAATGCTTCTGGATCCCTATCTACTGTTTCTGCTGCGACTAGCTTTCTAGGGCGACCATTCCATGTTATTACCTAATCTACGAGTAAAAAACCCCTACCTTTATTAACTCTCTTCTTTACTGTCAGGCATCAGGTTGTGGCCCTTGGTTCTGTCACTGTCCATATTGCTGGAAAAAATTTCCTGCATTTTTTAAAATCTATATGTACCCCTCATTATCTTAAACATCTCTATCAGATCCCCTCGCAATCATCCCTTTTCCAATATATGAAGTCCTGTCTCCATCAGCCACTCATAGGTTCATACAGCTATACCCAGAAATCAATCTAATCACTCAACACTGACCCCTCCTTTTGTCAGACATTACCTTGCTCGGATGTGGTGACCAAAAATGAACCCTATTCTTGACGAAACCTCATTAAATTCCTGTAGTGTTGGCACTACCTTTTGATTTATAATTGATCCCCATGAATATAACCTTAAACCTCATCAGCTTTGCGTATAGCCGTCTTGCACCATGCTGTCTGATTAACCCCACTCCCATATACCTTATCCACCCTTGTAGCTTCCAGTACACCCAGATCCTTCTATGTCAAATGTTCCAGAGTGCCCCTTGCATGATACAGGGTTTATTTTCATTATTTTTACAAATCCCGAGCACCTTACATTTCCTAATCATGTTTTTATTTCAGGCTCACAGTAAAGCCGTCACACGCACATACATACAGACAAATGCACGGGAAACAACACAAGACTGTTAGATGAGACAAACACAGCTACTGAACTTGGGGGAAGTGCCATCTCTTCCCAGTGCATTCTGGGTACCAGTGACACCACAACAATGGCGCCGCCTTTCTCAACCCACTCTGCAGGGTATTTCCTAAGAAGGAATTCTTGAGGTGGAATTTCCTACTCACCGTGGATGCCAACCTGTAGGGATTGTCCGTGTTCTATCCTTTAAAATGTTGAACGACAAGCAAGGAAGCAGCACGTAGCATTTATTTTTAAAGTCTTTGGTATGACTCGGCCGGGGTTTGGACCGCCGACCTCCCAGACTCATTGCGGATGCTTTAACCGTTCCACCACCGAGGGTATGGTCAAACTGCATTACCAAAAACTTTGCCCAATCTGTGAAAGTATCGAGACTTCACTGAATCTGATCGTCCCTCTCTGCTATCTACCTTCTTCCCATCCAAAGCTGTGTCATCTGCAAATTTGGAAAAGCTACATTTAACCCCACCATCCAAATCATTGATGAAAATTATAAATAATAACGCTCCTAGTACTGATCCATGAGGACTCCCTAATGTACTTTAAAAATAATGCCTGGCTATTATGAACCTCAGTATGTACATGTATATATAACTAGAACGGCACTCTTCGACGTCGCGTGTTGACAGATATGCCTCCAACCACATTATTATTGAAGGCTTTTATGTTAAAACAATACGGCCACCGAATCAAGCACCCGATGACATCATCAAAAAATTTTCACCCATACAATATAGCCCTAAATGACCCTCAAATATTTTCATACTGATCGGATAAAGCTTTTGAGGCATGCAATTATGACGTCATAACGATGCCACCTATGACATCATCAAAAAAAAATCACACTTGTTTCCCATGGGTAGGACTTGTCATGTGCCAAGTTTCAATTTTTTCCTTGGAGCGGTTTCAGAGATACAGAAGTCCAATATTTTTTTCCTTTTTTCCAACATGGCTGCCACACGACGTGACCTATGACGTCATAATTATCATATGATCATTCTACATGAATAGTCGCACCTATGGTGAAAACTTTGTGTCATTGGACAAGCGGTTGCAGAGAAAAGCAGAGAAAATTAGCATGGACGGACAGACAACCCGAAACAATCCAGAAACCCGGCGACTTCATCAGCGGAGGTATAAAAATTGGACTAAAACTGATGTTAAAGTGTATTGCAGAGAGAAAACTGACAATAATCAATACCAAGTCAATAAACCTTTATCAATCCAACAATAATTCAGAAACGTGGAGACGGCTGAAAGTCTTCTTTGTTGGAGAACAGTACTCCAGGATGCATCACCATCCTGTACAGCAACTCAAAAAGCTTTATAATCAGTAAATTTCTGGGAATTGGGTTCCAAAAAGGCTTCAAACCCGACAATCTTTGTTCTTCACTTTTAATGGAGCTGAGACTAAATTTTTTTTTATCAATCAATTAAAATTAATCAACATCCTGGAAAAAGACGAAATTATATATTAATAGGAACCTTGGCTCAGTTTGCCCTTCCTCATTCCAGTCTCATTCATAAGACTAACAAGCTCAAATGAGCTAAGATCCTCGTCCTCTTAATGATGACGTCATAAAAACGAACATGACGTCATTGTGATGTATCAGGTTTGCGATAAATTATCTGTGCTAATGCCCGGCTTGATTGCCGCAAACAAAATTCAAACAGCTTGCCTAGTTTCGGACATAATGGTATAGGCGATTTCCATTAGCGGCGATATTATGACGTCAACTTTTTTTCTCGGAAAAATTTCCAAAATCGGAGATGGTTACTGCCTGCGCGTGGGCTTTCTGCATATACATGGCAAGTTTCACGAAGATCCGATGACAACTCTGGGTTGTGAAACAAAAAATGTCAAAAAATAGGAATGACGTCTTAAAAATTGATATGACATCAGAGTGATGCATCATATGTGAGGTAATTCATCTCTCCTAATGCCCTGTTCGATTCCCGCAAACAGAATTCAAAAAGCTTGCCTAGTTTCGGAGATAATATTTAGGCGATTTCCATTAGCGGAGATATTTTGACGTCATAACTTTTTCTAGGAGAAATTTTCAAAATTGGAGATGGTTACTGTCTGCGCGGGGTATTTTCACATATACACGCCAAGTTTCAGGAAGTTTCGATGAAAACTGTAGGCTGTGAATCAAATGAAACAAAAAAAACGTCAAAAAATAGGAATGACATCATAAAAATTGATATGACGTCATAGTGATGCATCATATGTGCGATAATTCATCTCTACTAATGCCCTGTTCGATTCCCGCAAACAGAATTCAAAAAGCTTGCCTAGTTTCGGAGATAACTTTTTAGGCGATTTCCATTAGCGGAGATATTTTGACGTCATAACTTTTGTTTCGAGGATGAATTTTCAAAATCTGAGGTCGTTACTGTCTGCGCAGGGTATTTTTACATATATACGCCAAGTTTCAGGAAGTTTCGATGAAAACTGTAGGCTGTGAAACAAAAAAGTCCACAAGAACAACAACGTGAGTAAGACTTAGAGATCCTCCACGAGGATCTAAAAACAAAGTTGTTGAGTTAAAAAAAAAAAATCCAATGTGTAACTTTTTATGGGACGCTCTGAAAGTGTCATGAGACCTTTACCTGAACTTGTATTACCTGGCTCACGAAGGCTTCCTTCGTGGATCACGTGACAGGTCTCCTGTTGTGGCAAATTTCTCAGACATTTTCCAAAGTGAGACACGTCACCCTCACCGACCCTCTTCTCCCATTTTCAATGTTTACTCCAGATAGTGCGAGAAGAACCCATTACGATTGTACTTTGTATGAATGGTGAAAAGTGCACCAAAACACCTAATTTTTTTTTTTTTTTTTTACCATAAGGGGAAGAACTGTTCCGCATGATCAAGAACTGTGTTTGAGCCTTGAAATGTAGATCTGGAACTGTTCTCACCGTCTTACTTCTGTGGTTCTCAAACTTTGAAGACGTGCCCGCAAGCCTCTTCTCTATGGTCCTAATCCAGGATCGAATGGGTATAAAGATAAAACATGGGTCAAGATAAAGTACTTGTCCCCTCCCCACTCCCGCCACACATACCGGTATAAAAATATATCCAAGGTGCCACTTTAACTAGATATTTAAAAAGTGTACTACATCACCAGCCAGCATGCTCCATCCGCAGTTGTCCAACGGAATCATCGAGGATCTTCTTCCTCATGACAGTGCAGCTTCTTCTTCCTCAGACTGTGAGTGGACTCCCTCTTGAGCTTCTTCTTCTTCTCCTATTTCTTGTCCTTCTTCTTCTTCTCTTTTCTTCTTCTTCTTCTTCGTTCTCTTCTTTTTTTTTTTCCTGCACACGTCAGATTGGGATTGCCAACAAGTTTTCATTTGCTGGCGACTGGATGGCAGCAAATGTTTCCCAAGAGTATAGGATCACAATTCACAACCAATGGTCAGAATGTCATCGAGGCAGTTTATAATGTTGACGATGTTTTCAAAAACAAAGAGAAAGTGTTTTTGCATTTTTTTTTTTTAAATGTTACTTATTGATGTGCCAGTGACCGATCTCGGTGCGATGGGTATGTTCATGGAAACCATCCAACTGGCCGTGAACCTCGTTTAAAATTTCATCTCAATTCAGAAAAATTGAAATCAAAATGGGGATGATCTCAGAGGATCAAAAACATTGTTAAAATTACCATTTTGGAACTGATGTTCCAATTTTCTTGGAGTTCCGTCCCCCAAGCCTTCATGTAGGATGAAGGGTTGTATTCTCCTTTCGGTTGGTAGGGATGGACTTCTACCTTCTACATCCTTGAATCGGACTTGGAACCTCTGGGTTCGAGTCGTTCTTCGGCTTTGTAGGTACCAGAAGCTACGCTCCACACCTGCGGGTTCAATCCCACCGTGTAATGGGCATTTTAACATTCCGGAGATGAAGTGACTGCGAAGCGTCCCATTGGCTCCCTCTTGCAGGTCGGGCCCAGCCGGGTACAAGGTGCTCCGCCATGCAGACGAGGCCGTCTGTGGGCGCTTCCCGTGAGTAACTCCGCGATGAATCGAATCACAGAGTTCGTTGTGCGCGACATAACTAGCTGTTAACCGAGCTGTAACCGCTCGCTTTGTTACCACAACGTACTCGAGCTGTTCGCGATACCGACCTGTTGATGGAATGGTGAGGCGGCTCTTGATGGGTGATGATATTACCAACTTGAGGAGGGTGGAGATTAAACATTGTTGTCTTAATTGCGAATGTTCTGTGTCTTTTGGTCCGTCCAGTCGGCTGTGCCCAGTTGCTGCTTCCGACCGGTGCGGACGTGCACATGTGTGGGACTTGTGGAGGACAGTTCGGTTACATTGAGGCGTTCATAGAGCACAAGAAACCAGGACACTGCACTGCAACGGTGTCGCTGCGTGGACCGGACGCGCTACCTGGACGTGGACCGGGCGCGCTGCCTGGACATGGATCTCGCACGCTGCCTCGACGTGGACCGGGCGCGTTGCCGGGACGTGGACAGGGCGCGCTGCCTGGACGTGGACCAGTTGTGTTGCCTGGACCTGAACATGGACCAGACGTACTTCCTGGACGTGGACCGGGCACGCTGCCTGGACGTGGACCGGGCATGCTGCGCGGACATGGAAAGGGTGCACTGCCCAGACGTAGACCAGATTCATTACCTGAACCTGGACTGGACGCACTGCCTGGACCTGGACCGGACGCGCTGCCTGGACGTGGACCGGGCACGCTGCCTGGACGTGGACCGGGCACGCTGCCTGGACGTGGACCGGGCACGCTGCCTGGACGTGGACCGGGCATGCTGCGCGGACATGGAAAGGGTGCACTGCCCAGACGTAGACCAGATTCATTACCTGAACCTGGACTGGACGCACTGCCTGGACCTGGACCGGACGCGCTGCCTGTATCTGGACCTGGACCTGGACCTGGACCAGACGCGCTGCCTGGACCAGACACGCTGCCTGGACCAGACGCGCTGCCTGGACCTGCACCTGGACCGGACGTGCTGCCTGGACCTGGACTAGACGCTCAACCCGTCACTGCCTTGCCCCCTGGCACTGGTATGCAGGCACTGGTACGCAGACACACAGTTTCAGATCCTGAAATACATGGCACTGTATTTCTAACATTATTGCAGATTGCAACTAAAATCGATATCACATTTGCATACACAGTCAAATGATGGTTTATAGCAGCACAGATGCATTGCAGTTAAAGTATAAAGTGATGACTTTTCATTTAATCTGCAACTACCCCATTATATTGCAATAGTAATAGATGTGTGTATAAATATATATATATATATATATATATATATATATATATATATATATATATATATATATACACATATTTTTTTATGTAGTTGCCGTTGTGGAGGGAGATGGAAGGATTTAATAAGGAAGTTGAGCATTGTGTAGAGTTGCGTGGTCTGTGGACGAGTAGAAGCATCTCGATGGAACTAAGTTAGGGAATCTGTGAGCTTAAGTGTTCAGTGTCACCACATTAGGGGTGGTGCGGTGTTAATTAGCCGAGGGAGTAAATATAAGTTCCCAAGTACGTGATTGCCCTCTGTGATTTTCCCTCTGTTTTTTTTATATTACAAGCCAGGCAGTAAAGCTGGGAAACGTGTCCCTGAAACGACAAGAAACAGGAGAACCCCTGCTTGGGCTGGCCACCCCCACTACATTTTCTGTCAAGTAGTGGGATTCGAACCCCAGCATCCCCACGACATTTGGTGATCAGGAGTGTGGGATGTCAATCCTCGTGACATTCGACATCGGATGGGATTTTAGAATCCATCGGGACCACGACATTTGGTCCCGGAGTGAGCAAAAGCTTAAAAATAAAAATAATTGGGAGTTGTAATCGGGGTACAAATTGTCTAGTTTATTGGTGTTGGGAGAAAAGAACGATTGGAAATTTAAAGAAGTTTATTTTTTTCTTTTTTGAGAAGATTAAACACGTGCTCGAAATGGTGGATAGGCATGAGATGGCGATGTTCATGTTAGGCCAAAAAAAAAAAATGTTGCATTGGCGTAACGGGTCACTGAAAAATAGGGTAGGTCGGTCGGGATCTTTTTTTTTTTTTTTTTTCCTAATAAATCCCTCCCAAAATCTCCCCCGGCTCGAGTACCACCCTTTTTGTCGGCGGGTTCTGTCCGAAACACTTCCGGGTTTTTGCGATCGCGATCGCAATCAACAAGATACTTGAAAACGATAGCAAAACAACAAAAATAGCAAAATAGGGTCGGCAAAATTTTTCGATAGCAAAAAAACAAAAAAAAACGTAGGGTCGGCGGAATTTTTAGGGTCGGGCAGGTTACGCCAATGCAACATTTTTTTTTTTTTTTTTTTGGCCTTACGTCGTGAGTATGAAGGAGGCAAGCCAGGAGTGGAGCCAGGTGATGATACGGTAGGAACCTTCCCCATTCCTGGGCTGTCGAGTCAGGAAATGGGTGTGTTGGTTCTCCGATTCACCGTGGAGCGAAGAAAGGAAATAAGAGAAGGGAATGAACAATTGAAAGACAGAATTGGAGGGGAAATGAGGAGACAAAATTGTTGAACAAAGGGAAGAAATAAGGGAAAGGAATGGATGGTTGGAAGGGCAACGGTTCCAGCGTTCGATGGTTGAGGATGCATTGTCCTACGTGCAACTCCAGGCTCGGCCCCAACCACAGAAGCAGTGAGTGTTCACAGGCATTGTTACCAAGTTACATGATGTCTTTGGTTTTGTTAATGAGGATGTGTTCTTCCAACTCAGTGCCGTGAAGGGGAAGACTCCAAAAATGGGAGACAAGGTCCTCGTTGAGGTCACATGTGCCTACATGCCATTCAAGTGGAATGCTCAGCATGTGCAGATATTGCCTATTCCAAACCAAGGACTTATGAAACCCACACAGTCAACAGGGGGAAAAAATTTCCACCAGCAACAGCAGCAAGTACAACTCCCGGCTCAGCCCCAACCACAGAAGCAGCGAGTGTTCACAGGCATTGTTACCAAGTTACATGATGTCTTTGGTTTTGTTGAGGAGGACGTGTTCTTCCAACTCAGTGCTGTGAAGGGAACGACTCCAAAAATGGGAGACGGGGTCCTCGTTGAGGCCACATATAATGCCTGCATGCCGTTCAAGCGGAATGCTCAGTGTGTGCAGACATTGCCTACTCCAAACCAAGGACTAATGAAACCCACACAGGAACTGGGGGCACGAATTGATGGAGTAGGGGAAATGAATGAACGATTGGAAGACAAAGTTAATGAACAAAGGAATGAAATGAATGGACAAACTAATGAACTGGGACAATTAGACCTGAAGGGCTATCCCATCTGGGTGGATTCCATCATGCAATAGCAGGAAGAGGAATTGGGATTTCATCAGTGCCAGGATGGCAGTTTGGAGCAAAAGTTGGAAACTCGTGTAACAGAACAAGAGCTGGTGTTAGCTGATAAAGGCTTATGGGAGCCACAATTGACTGGGGATAGGAAGGATGGAACATTAGGAGCAGCTGAATACATGGGACAAAGCCATAAAGGGAGAGGAGATAGAACCAAGGGTTTCTGTTAGCCTCAATGGTGATGTCAATGGTCCTGTTGAGACCATGCTTAGACTGACTGACTCGTACGAAGTTGGGTTGCACTTGCTGCACTTTGACATTGGGGACGTTGCTGAACAGGGTTGAGCAGATTTGGCAGAGCCAATGTTTGAACCACTTGCAGGACATGTGGAGGAGGAGAGTTGCAGCAATGTTGGCTTACGGTTGTATTGAGCAGCAGGCTCATCTTGAATTAGACCAGAGTGAGTCAAGTGCAGGCTTTGAAGAGAAACATGTCTGAATTTACATTTTGGGCAACACAAGGTGCCAACATTGTCTGGAATGTAGCAGGCACTTTCTCCTTTTCCAGCAACTCTGTTCTCAACTGTAAGTTCTGTAATTTGCTCCACAAGCTTTTGCGCGGTGTGCACTGCAACTTTCCGCAGGATTCCTCCCTTCCAGTTGCTCGGCTGGGGGAGTTTGCTTGTGTGTAGAACCACCGTCATGACCGTTGCGGTTTGCTTGTGGCAAGCTACATCATGTTGATGACGAAGAAAGTTGACTGCCACATTGGGTGGCTGGTTTTTCCATCTGGCTTGACAGTGACGTATGTGGAGCTTGGCACTGCGGGAGAGAGTGGCATTGGCGCCATCATTCAGCTGATAGTGGAGTTGTTTGATTGTATGGACGGTGAGCTTACCCATTTTGAAGCAGGTTTTGCATCTTTGGATCTCCCGCGTGCTATTTCCATGACACAGGTCATACCAGATCTGAGTCTCTGAGTCTCCCGTCCTATGGAGGTACAACTGTGGTGCGATAGAGAGCAGGGACCACACACAAGGGCGTCTGCACTGGTTGAGCATGAGAGTCCAGTAGTGGTGATTTCAGGAGTGGAGCCGCCGGAACTTGAACCGGAACCAGAACCACAGCCTTTACTGATTCCAGAACCACAGCCTTTACTGATTCCAGAACCCAGCATTTCAGAAGGACCTGATGAAAAAGATCTACTGATGGAGAGTTTACACCAGGAGAACAGAGCGTTGAGTACTGAACTGCTGTCATTCAAGAGTGAAGCCCAGAAGGTGATGAAGAGACGATGGTGGGAAGAAAGCCAGAGCTAGAAAAAATGCAAACCGAAAGAAAAGGAACAGGGAATTCGAGCAGAGAAGCTGGAGCAAGAGCTGCACAAGACCAAAGCACATCTCAACTCACTCCAACTCTTACCGCAGGCAGCCAAGCAGACGAGCATAACAGCCCAAGGTCAGGTGATGGTGCTCGCGTTAACCCTCGTGGCTGTTTGTCTGGCTTTTGTCTATCATGGATGGTGGAGTCTGGTTGCTGGCATCCATGCATGCCTGGGAGTAATCCTCATGCTGAGTGTGGGTCAGCCGGTCGTGGCCTTGGTCTGCTCTCGGTATGGCTCACCCAGAAGATACAGTTTTAATTGGATCTGCTGGGCTATGGCAATGTCTGCATGGATTATGGCTGTGGCCCCAATTCATCCTTGAGGAGAATGTCGGCTTCTGAGAACGAATGAGAGAACTTTTGGCCGACCAGATCCCAGAGGAGAATGTGGGCATCGATTGAAAGTGGATGAAAGAAATCTGTATCTTTCAGATCCCGGAGGGGGATGCAGGCATCGATTTGGAATGGACGTGAGAACTCCAGACCGAATAGATCCCGGAGGAGGATAGAGGCATTGATCGGGACAGGATGAGAGAAATTTGGGTCTGCCAGACCCTGGAGTAAGATGTAGGCTTCTGGGAGAGGATGAGAGAAACTTGGGTCTACTTTATCCTGGAGGGGGGGGGTGCAGGCATTGATCCTGCTGCCTCTCACAAGAAACTTTGGAGACAGTTATTGTGGCTGATTTGATTTTTTGACACCTCATCGAGGGTATGCTTGAAGTCTACAATTGTACCCAATCACAAGCCAGGGTGATCGACAAGATTTTGGAGTGATGGACAAATTAAAAAAAATACGTAAATAAATAAAGAGTTGGGATCTAGGGAGTTTGAAAGTAACGAATCCACAGCGGTGGATCAAAAGGGTGTGAAGAAAATTTAGAAGGGGTGGATGACACTTTTGGACCCGAGTTACTTGCGACGACTTACACTAAGGGTAAAGTGTTTTCATGCTACTGTCCCAAGTGTTCAATTTCGCTTGGAAATTGGGACATGGGTAATTAGGATGAGAGCGAGCGAGAGTGACTCAATGGTCGGTAAAGGGATGTGTTTGGAAACCAAAATTGTCTGGTGGAGTTGATGTCTGTTATGTGTTAGAATTGAATTGTTTCAAGAATGAATGCGAATTATAACATGTAGGCAGGCCATGGCAGGATAGGAACACGACAACCATTTTGCGTTGCATTATTTGAGGATTGAATGACAGCGGGGGAGGAAATGAGATATTGGACTGTGTTGGTGGGGAAGATATTTGGGTCCGCAGGAATGGATCAAGCTCTGGAGGAGCGGTGACCGTGGCCCCGATTAGGTAATTTGGCCTTTGCAGCTGGTAGTGTATGAGGCTGCATGAAAGCCTGATTGTGTATGAGGCTGCGTGAGAGCCTGGATGTGTAGAGAAATGGAGAACCGTCGGAGGGGAGATCTGATTTGGGCGACCAGTGGCAAGGAGAACCCTGGCGACCCGTATGAGGCTGCATAAGAACCTGGATGTGAGGAGACCCTCCCTGGTGAGGCGTACAGCGATAGAGCTGTTTGCGTGTCAGGGACCGAATAATTGAAAGGGGTTGGGGGGGGGGGCAAAGAAGTCGTAAGTTGGGCGACTTGTTTTTGGACTGCGGACACCACAACCGGAAGTGCACCCACCATTATTGTTGTTTGCTACCTCCCCACTGCCCAGTTGAGGATCACACGTGTGTAATAACATTTAAGCCATGGTCTTGCAGGGTTGGAATGAATGATTCATATTAAATTTATGTGTGTGAGTGAGGGAAGGTTCACTGAATCCATGTCACTAACCTGAACCGGAGAGAGGGTTCACGAAAATTTGAAATCGGTAAATTTGGATGGCTCCACAGGTAACATTGGGTATTGTGGCATCCACCAATGTACGCAGCCTTTAGAAGGGGGTTGTATAAATGTTTAATTGAGGTTTATCCTACATTCGATTTTTTTTTTTTTTTTGTGTGTTTTCTGACATTTTCTACCCACCCCAGGAGTTAGGAGCGAGGAACCAAGATACTTGCAAATATATGAATTGTTGTGCTTTCGGCACGTAGAACGTTAAGAAGAATAGGTAAGTTAGCTATGGCTCACAGCCCTCCTAATTTATTTCATCGGCTAATTAGGTGTGGATCAGTAAGTGGTAAGGCTGGAATGGTAATGCCTGAATTGAAACTTGCAGGAGCTACGGTGCCTGGGGGGTGGGGTGGGAGGGGCTATATTTGTGGGGGTAGATGGAAGGATTTAATGAGGAAATTTAGCATTGTGTGGAGTTGCTTGGTCAATGTATGAGTATAAGCATCTTGATGGAACTAAGTTAGGGAATCTGTGAGCTTAAGTGTTGCGTGTCACCACACGATGGGTGGTGTGTTGTTAATTAGCCTAGGGAGTAAAAAATAAGTTCCCCAGTATGTGATTGCCCTCTGTGATTTTCCCTCTGTTTTTTTTTATATTGCAATCCAGGCAGTAAAGCTGGGAAGCGTGTCCCTGAAACGACAACGGGTTTGGGGGTAAGCAGGCTACGCCCCGGAGGCGGAGGAGATGGAGGGCAGAAGGGGAGAGAGCGTGGAGGAGAGGCTGGCACATTGCACATGTGGATTGGGGAGAGGCTGGCGCATTGCACGTGGGGATTGTGGAAGGCTTCCGTCTGGATAGAATGGGAGATCGGCAGAGCACACACGCGAGGTCGGTGCGAGGCACCTTTGGAAAGAGGAAGGCTGGCACCTTTGGAGCCTTCATGTGGAAAAAGGTGCTTGCGGATTGCCTGGCGTACGTCTGCCCAGCTACGAGTGACGGTGCCATTTTGCGCACGTGTGCACATGCTGGTGGAAGCTCCCCATTCCAAGTTCAACAAGGACCAGCTGTGGGCCAGCTGAGTACCAGTATACTTAAAAGGGGGAGTTTTTCTTTTCATTTTGGTCACCCTTCGTCTGTATTTGCATCTGCGTGCGAGGCCTCAACTGTATGATTTATTTATTGTTGTTATTATTTCCTTATGCATTGTTGTCTTTGTAAATATTTGTGTATGTGCATAAAATGTGTTTATCTTGAAGAAACAGTATTCGTGTAATTGTCTTGGGTTCGCAGATTAAACCCGCTGTGTATCCGTTCCATTCCCAGTACTCTGCCGTCCACCATTGCCCTCCGCCATACCCTTCGAGCACGTGTTAAAATCTCCATCAATCAATGTGTCCGGCTCCTTTTAATAAGGAACCATTTGCGTCCGGGAGCTGTCGGTGTTAACCGCCCGGGTCTGACAAATTTTATATATATATATATATATATATATATAGTTGCGGAAATGGCCCTTAGTGTGTTATTAAATATAGGATTAGCCCAGATCCCCCATTAAATGCATGTTTAGTCAGGTTGTTCGGTAATTGGACGTTACATGTGTGTCGGGAGATGTAGGAGGCTGTTCATTTGTTCGTACGGTGGTGGTTTACCGAGAGGTTCTTCTTCTTCCTTCCCCTCTCCGGACGACAGTCCCCACCCAGCGCTCTGAGAGGGAGTGGCCAAGAGAAGCGAGTGCCGGGAAGGGGAAGGTGGAACTGAGAGCACCGAGGTGGCGTGATCGGCTGTACAAGGGACGGTGGGGTCTGTTTGCAATCGGCTTTCGTGAAGAGCGAGCCGAAAGAAAGGCAAGGAAGGGACTGCAAGAGGTCTGTCTGCCATCGGCTGGAGGAGAAACTGCTAGCGTCGGTCGGCAATCTGCTGAAGGAGTAACTCGCGGTGCGTGTGGTCAGCGATCTGTAAGAGAGGAACGGCCTGAACCTGAGGGTCTAGTAGGCGATCTGCCAACGGAGTAACTGAGCCTGAGTGTCGAGTGAGGATTCTGCTGTATAGAAACGACTCGTGGGAGGCTGCAGTCTGCTTCGAGAGGAACTGGCTGCTGTGTGAGTTGGCGATCGATTTTATGAGGAGGTCATCGACAAGTTCAACCTGCGTCTAACCATGGAGCCTCTGTCCTTACTCACGGCACGGCCCGACACGTCTCGACACGTCTTGCAGTCCCATCGATCCGCCTGCGGAGCCCAACACCCCGATTTGGCCTAACCTGGTGAACAGGCCAGGCCCGGACTTGTACACTGGACCTTGTGAAAAGCCAGCTGGAGCATACCATAGATCTTTCGTCTTGTGCCGTCGACCTTACGGGGGCTGAACGCGCTGAGGCTGCGTGTGTGGGTGGTGCGACAAAAGGAGGACGACGCCGCCATCTTGCCACGCTGCATGCTCGAGCTAGGTGCTTGAATCAGTTGACATCGGCTTGTCACGAGCCGCATTCGTGCCTTTGACACTTTTCCTCATCCATGAGGCATCACCAAGTACTCTGTGTATTGTCTGCATGTTTTCCGTGTCTTGTCTGCATGTTGTCTAAGGTTTATCTCGCTAGGGTTTCCTTCGAAACCCGTAATCCGTAGCTCCCTAGTTAAGAACGGGTTATAGATTAATTATAACATTGTCGTGAATGCTTTGCTTTTTTGTGTTCCCTGATGTGTCCCCAATAGATCTGGCTGAGTTATATGAGATTTGCCGCCTTGAATTTATTCGTGCCGCGCCGAGGAACGATCCGCTCGATTTGGATATAAAACCCAATGGGGCTACGGACTGGCAGACTCCGCTCGGTCTCTGACAAATCCAGTCTGTAGCCGGGGTCTATTCCCCCAGCTGGCAAGGCACAGGTGTATTTTGGTATCGTGATCTGAGGCGCGTAATCCGAGACCTGTGCCTAGCTAGCCGGCGTTATAACCCCTGAGACAGCGGTGCTGTTAAGTGACACCGAATCTTCAACATTATATATATATATATATATATATATATATATATATATATATATATATATATATATATATATATATATATATATATATATATATATATATATATATATATATATATATATATATATATATATACAGGGTGTCCCTAAAAAAATGACATCATTTCGTAGTCTAATAACATAGCTATTTCTCGCTCAAATGATCTCAAATTTTAACAAAATGTGTAAAAACTAAGTTGAATGTTTAATTCTTATCTCAATGAGAATCTGCCAGGAAGATGGATTGGGCGTGCCAGTGATAATTACAATGTGCTGTTGAAATGGCCACCACGTTGACCTGACTTGACACCTTGTGATTTTTTTTTTCTATGGGGCTATGTGAAAGGACTGGTCTATATCCCACCTCTTCCTACAAGCCTAGTGGAACTTAAGCAGAGAATCACTGAGGCGCTGGAGAATGTTACGCAAGACATGCTACAGCGTGTTTGGCAGGAGCTGGACCACCGACTTGACGTGTGTCGTGTCACAGGCGGTGCGCATATTGAACATTTGTGAAATTTTGAGAAAACGGTTATAAAATCTACATCCCTCTGAATCTCTTGTTCGAATTTTGATAAATAAATCTTTTATTGTTCAACATGAAGTCTATTTACTTTCGTTTGCCTGGGACATGTAGTTACTTAGATATTCAAGTTTCAAATGATGTCATTTTTTTAGGTCAATATATTCAATATATTTTATTATATATATATTGTTGTGGTTACCAGATTCGCAAACCACCATTCAGGTCCCTTAGGTGAGGTATCTCGGTAAGTGCATGTGTAGTTAGGCCCAAACCCGTTGTCTAGTGGGAATACATGTCATTTATACGTGCTGCGACTCTTCAGGATAGCCGTTTTTCTTTTACTATCTTTATTTTGGACCAACCGCCCTGATCACAACCACAACATCAACCACAACCACAACATCAACCACAACCACCGCTTCACCACAACCGCCACGACCTTCCCGTCACACCTCGCCACCGTAGCATCGCCACCGTTCTTGCCCCGCTGTGGGTACCGGTGTTGGACTCATGCAGAACGCGCGTCGAACAGCGTGTACAAAATCACGGATTTTGTGCTTCAAAAACGGATCAAAAACGACACACGCCCACTTTTTGCCGTCCAATCGGTGAGCGAGGGGCGAGGTGGCCCCGCCCCCAGGGCGATCGATATATGCAAATTTGTGGATCAAAAAGCCTTCACGCCCACTTTTTGTCGGGCCAATGGGGAGCGAGGTGAAAGGTCAAAGGGAGGGGGTCAAAGGCGAAGTTACGGGGGGATAAAAGGACGGTGTTCGTCAGTCAGAAGAAGGAGAACGAGAACGGGAAGGAGAGTCGCAAACGAGAACGAGAAGGAGTCGAGAACGAGAAGGAGTCGGAACGGAGGGGACGAGTGTGGAAGACTGGAGCCCGAAGCCTGCAGTGGCTGGAGAAGCTGAAGAGAGTCGGACGAGGGGGTGCTCGCGTCGGTGCCAGGAGCTGCACGCCCGAGGGAGGCCGGCAGCGCGACCTGGCCGAGGTGGAGACGCACACCAGGGATAATAAAGATCCTCTATACCCCGAGCATCAGCAACCCCCTCCTGTTTCCCCCGCGCTGAGATAGTGCGACCAAGGGGGCCCCGTTCCCACCCCCAGCCAGGCACTGTCCACGAGGCCCGCGGGTTGCGGGGCCATCGCCGCTCCGCGTCTCATCACCAGACGGGTAGGCCCGACCCGGTCTCGGCCTCAGGCCTGCCCCATTCTTGGGGGATTTCTTTTCCTTGGTTTTGGGTATGTGTTGTCGGCGCCGTCTGTGAAGTAGAATTGTATAAGTGTTGCCGTGTGCTCGGTAGTCGGTATTAGCTCTGCACTGTGTTTTCACTTTTATGTTTGCTTTTTGTGTAAATGGAATTGTGTTTTCTTTTTTTGTGTGCATTTGGTGGAATTGTATTTGTGTGCTTTCCGTTCGTCGCGAATAAATGTGCTTTATTGTTGAACTGTTCTCCCGCTTCGCTTCGTCTTTTCCTCCATTGAATCCCCATCTTGCTTCACGTAAAGGGTTGGTAGTGGGCTGAATACGCCCGATAATTAATCGAACCGTCGAGGTCGACGATAACACCGCTCGGTTATTCTGATAGTACGGAACGGGTCGCTTAAGTGGCCCGTGTCCGAAGTCGACCTGCGGCGAGGTGCGATCGCCCGGTCTACCCTCCGCGTGGGTACTTAGGTAGTTCGAATTTGGCGAGCAACCCTATCCCACGCGGGGGCTGATTGGCTCGATCGCGGTGAGACCGAAAGGTCCACCCGTGACTGGTTCCCGGCGTTAGTCCGAGAGGGTCACGACTGGATTGTCCGTCCGGTGGGCGACGTGCCGCGATTCGAGTTACGTGGCCGTCGCACGCCGGCGGGCGCGAAAACCGCAACACTGGTGTCAGGTCGTGCGATACAAATTCATCGCCCTCCTCGCGGCACTGGTATCGGAGAACAGGAAAACGGGCTCTCCTGTCTCTGGCTAAATTTACGGGAATCGGTCCAGGGGTGAGAGAAGCGACCCCCGATTCCCTCCAAATTACGAGCGAGCAAATTAACCCTTCACGAGAAGCAAGATGGCGTCTCAAGGCGAGCGGGAGCCGGGGGTATTAGAAATGTATATGTGTAATAATGTAGAGTCCATGGTCCAGGATGGAATCCCCGAGCAGGAAATGTTGATTGTGCAGGAACACGGACTCGCCCAACTGAACCCAGGGCCCGAGGTGGGTGCGGCAGCGGCCGCGGTGTATGACACCTCCCCCTCTCCACCAAGACCCTTCTCCAACCCTTGCCGAAACGGCTCAGCTGAGTGCATCCAACATGGCCCAGCTATGCGCCATGCTGGCGGCAATGAACAAACAAATGAATGAAGTGAAAACGACGATGGATACAAATACAAATGAAATGAAAAACGAAATGAAAGGCATGAACGAAAAGATGGATACAAATACAAATGAAGTGAAAACGACGATGGATGCGAATACACAACAAATAAACGAAAAGATGGATACAAAAATGAACGGAATGGAAACAAACATGAAAGAAGAAATGAAAGAGCTGCGGGGTGAGACGCAGAACATGGGCCGATGCCTGCAGGCGGGCATGAAGGCCGTGACCAGGGAGCTGGGAATGGCGACTTCACGTGTGGGAGCAAACGAGCTGGGTGGGAGTGCAACGGCTGACAGGCCCGCGGTGGAGGCGGGTGAAAAAATAATTCGTGGAACGTGTTGGGCGAGGGTCGTGACGATGACCGAAAGGGAAAAATTAAATGGGGAGACCAAAACGTGTGAGACGAGACACGAGGTGACGACAACGGAAATAATAGTTGAGACAAGGGAGGTAAAGGGTGAAGAGTTGGCAGAGACACGGGAGATGGGAACGATAGAGGGAAGACGACACGATGAAGACGGGGTAAGTGACGCGCACGCACACACGGAGGTAGTGGAGGACAATGGGGTTGAGCTCGCGGAGCGTGTTGGGACCCGGTGCGAGCACCTGGATGGCCTCCTCCAGGAACGAGGGGAGGGAGTATGCCCCCTTGAGGCGAGTCACGACCAGGTGAGTTCGGTCGTGCTTTGCGAGGTTGAGGGGACGAGTGCTGTGGACGGGTGCACGGAGAGCTTGGGGGTGTAGAGGCCCCGGAGACCCTTGTGGGGACACAAATCCCCAGTGTGGTTGTCCCTGTGTGTGTGGTGCAAGGTGTGAGTGCGGCACCGTGTGTGGAAGCGACCCCGTGTGTGAGTGGTGTGGTGGCGATGGTGCCAGAGTGCGTGCTTCCCAGCACGCCGGGTGTGGATGGGGCACCGTGTGTGAGTGAGGCCGTGTGTGTGAGTGAAACGGCCAGTATGAGTGAGGCACCACGTGTGAGTGGTGTGGTGGCGATGGTGCCGGAGTACGTGCTTCCCAGCACGCCGTGTGTGGATGAGGCACGGAGTGTGAGTGAGGCACCGCGGGTTAGTGCCCCCGCGTGTGTGGGTGAGGCACCGTGTGTGGAAGAGACCGCGTGTGTGAGTGTCGCCGTGTGTATGAGTGAGGTACCGCGGGTGAGTGCCCCCGCGTGTGTGGATGAGGCACGGTGTGAGAGTAGTGAGGCACGCGTGAGTGAACGGCCGTGTGCAAGGTCGCTGTGTGCAAGGGAGACCGTGTGTGTGAGAGCGGTATGTGAGGGAGATGTCGGTTGGCATGCGGGAGCACGCAGCCGCATCTCCCGGTGTGAATGTGATGGTGTGGACTGTGTGCGTCGTAACACGCAGGTGTGCGTGGGTTGAATGGCGACGACGAAGGCGACATGAGAAGAAAGAAAGCCGAGTAGCGGCTGTAGTTGTTTCGAGGACCGTGCCGGGTTCACCCAGCAGTGAGCACGCGGTTCGTGCTGTGCAACGCACGAGACCGCCACGTGCTCGCTTGCGGGAGTGAAGTCCCGGTCCGGAAACGCACGCGGTGGATTTGCCGATCCCGCGGACGGACAAAGTTTAGGCAGGTAAATGGATTTGGACCGGACGGGTTCTCCACGCGATCGTGTGTGTTCAGCTCCAACGGGCAAAGCACATGTGTTCGCGTGGGAAACCCCTCGAGACGTGGGGCTTGTGTTCTTTTTTTTGCGCACGGTGACGTCATGGCTGCACGTGTGGTTGGAATCCGGCAGGAGGGGTATCTCTGCCGGATGGTCCCGTCCAAGGAGGGACGAGGAACACGTGCAGCTGCATGACGTCACGGGCAGGTGTAAAGTGCGCGAGCTCTGAGTTGCCGCGCAGGTGCTGCGCATGGAAAAAAAAAAAAAAAAAAAAGCAAGCCTCACTTTCGGGTGTACAGGATTCCTGGGCAAGGGGTGGAAGACCCCCTTACCTGGGCACAGGATGGGAAACTAGTTAGGGGGAAGGGTTAGCTTAGTTAGACCGACTTCATGGGGCAGGGGTAAGTCCTCATGGAGTCCGTGGAATGGATTAGTTAGAGGGATTGTAGCCAGATTTAGGTTGGGAAATTGATTAATGGGATTATTTGGAGACCGTGACAGACTTGTGAATGTGTAGAGGGGACGTAGTTTAGCTACGTAGTGTTAAAAGGAACGTGCTGTAGTTTAAGGGACGACGTGGGAGCACGAGTTAGTTAGGGGATGTAGTTAGAAGGATGGCAGAGTTCAGTGGTGTGTGTGTTGAAGAGTTGTTGGTGAGTGAATTGGAAGCATGTGCTTGGTGAGTGAGAGGCCAGCGGGTCTGTGTGAGTGGAGCGAATGGGGAATGCATGGTGCGATGAGTGATTGGGGGGAGGAGTGACTCCCGCCCAAGGGACCCCGGGGTCAGAGTAAAGTGAGTTAGCTGGGTTAGTCAAATTGAAAAATGGAGGTCGTTTTGCTGTTGGTGGGAAAGTAGGCTCGAGACCCATTTTGAGGGGTGCAGGAGCCCTGTTGACGGGCTTGGGAGCGTGGCTGCGAAAGGTGAGTATCGCTGAGTGGGTACCCCGGGCACCAGGCTAGTCGGCCGCGGTAGGCCAAGGGCCCATGGGGGGGCCGGGATAGAGTAGTGGCCACGGGTGCGCCTGCTTGGTGCGGGGGCCCGGGGCGCCATTAGCCGCGTGGGCAGTGTTGTGGGCACGGGTGACCCTCGGAAAGGGGCCCGGGAGGCCGGCCTGCCACGTGTGCGTTTCAGGGGAGGTGCCATGGGGGGCACTCCCCGGTGTTAGGGAGCTGGTAGGCTCGGAGGCAGTGTAGTGCCCGGGGGTGCCATAGCGGGAGAATCGGCAGAGGGTCGTGCCTGCCAAAGGGAGCCACGTGTCCCAGCCAGGAGACCGTGTGAGGGCACGGAGAGAAAATTGGGGGACGAGGCCCGAAATTGTGAGGACACCAACACAGGCGACGGGAATCTGGGTTGTTAGAACCAATACTTTAAGCGAGAGGCGCTTGTTGAAAGCCCCGGGGTAGTTTAGCAGTTAAATGGATAGGGTGGATTAGGAGATGTACCCCTCCGCACCATCCATCCCCTCGCTGTCGTTGTGGGCCGCTGGACCCACTTTGGGTTAGATCGCCGAACTCTGGGGAGGCCATTCTGAGGCTTCGTTGGGCCTCGACACAGGACGTTAGCTCTCCCTTATTCCCCTCCGGGAAGGGAACGTAGGGGTTGGGAGTAGGCTAGGTGACAGGATAGGTTAGCCGAACAAGGACAATAAAGGGGGTTAGGGGACGATTTATAGTGGGGGAGTAAAAATAAAAACAACAAAAAAATAAGTTGGGGCTAAATTGGGGTTTCACAAATTAAGGGAGTGGGTATGTACAGTGACAGGCAAAGGCGATAGGTTGGGAGGGAGACGGGTAGGTAGGTCCGAGCCCGCCTTCCAAGTGGCCAGCACCACCGCACTCCCTCCACCAACCTCCACGGAACGGCAAAGGCTGGCCAACTTCATCTGCCGGCTGGCTGTTTTTACTGCAAGGCCTGTGCCGGCCCACTTCATCTGCCGGCTGGCTGTTTTTCTTCAAGGCCTGTGCCGGCCCACTTCATCGGCAGCTGTTGTGTTGCTGCAAGGTCTGTGCCGGCTGGATCGTCTGCAGCTGCTGTGCTGCAAGGCCTGTGCCATCGGCTGGCCGTGTTTTGCGTCAAGGCCTGTGCCGGCCAGTTCATCTGCCGGCTGTGTTTGCCTGCAGCGACCTTCTTCTGCGGGCTGTGTTTGCCTGCTCACCTTTGCCATGCCATGCCCACTGCCCACGTTCACCAGCCCCGTTCAATTTTTGCTTTGCCCCCCCCCCCTGTTCGTTTCCATGTGCGCCAGGATCTGAAAGCAACAGTTTGCAAGCTGCAAGAACTGCCCTGTTGGCAGCTACAACACGGGCCTGCAGTGGCGGCCCGTGCACCGTGTTTGTGTTCATGCATCCATTCGTTGTGCTCATTGCGTGTGCCACTTGAGCTGGCACGGAGACTGCGTTGTGCAGCCCAAGCACCGTTGTGGTTCACTGAGTTCAGTTCAAAAGGGAAGGCCTTGGACTGCGTGTGAGCAGCCAGCCACGTTCCCTGTCACCTGCATTGTTTGAGCCAGAGACTGCATGCGGGCAGCCTGGCTCCCTGCTAACTGCTTTTCTTTTGCAGAGTTCAGTGATCCTGGGCCATGGTTTAGTGTAAAATTTGTAAGTTAAGGTTAAGATGTACTGTACATATGAGTGCGCCCCCGGCATGTTTGTCTTAGCGCCGGCAATTTTATTTAAGTCGTCCGTATGAGTGAGTTTGTTTAGATAGTTACGCAGCCCTCAGGTTATTTATTTTGGGGACACGAATACCATGAATGTCGCACTCAGGGATCCGTAGGTAAAGTGTACTAGGGGAAAACTACACATGATGGCACACGAAAATTTGACGACTCGGGACGAGTCTGTAAAAAGGGAAGGGGGTAGTGTTGTGGTTACCAGATTCGCAAACCACCATTCAGGTCCCTTAGGTGAGGTATCTCGGTAAGTGCATGTGTAGTTAGGCCCAAACCCGTTGTCTAGTGGGAATACATGTCATTTATACGTGCTGCGACTCTTCAGGATAGCCGTTTTTCTTTTACTATCTTTATTTTGGACCAACCGCCCTGATCACAACCACAACATCAACCACAACCACAACATCAACCACAACCACCGCTTCACCACAACCGCCACGACCTTCCCGTCACACCTCGCCACCGTAGCATCGCCACCGTTCTTGCCCCGCTGTGGGTACCGGTGTTGGACTCATGCAGAACGCGCGTCGAACAGCGTGTACAAAATCACGGATTTTGTGCTTCAAAAACGGATCAAAAACGACACACGCCCACTTTTTGCCGTCCAATCGGTGAGCGAGGGGCGAATTGGCCCCGCCCCCAGGTCGATCGATATATGCAAATTTGTGGATCAAAAAGCCTTCACGCCCACTTTTTGTCGGGCCAATGGGGAGCGAGGTGAAAGGTCAAAGGGAGGGGGTCAAAGGCGAAGTTACGGGGGGATAAAAGGACGGTGTTCGTCAGTCAGAAGAAGGAGAACGAGAACGGGAAGGAGAGTCGCAAACGAGAACGAGAAGGAGTCGAGAACGAGAAGGAGTCGGAACGGAGGGGACGAGTGTGGAAGACTGGAGCCCGAAGCCTGCAGTGGCTGGAGAAGCTGAAGAGAGTCGGACGAGGGGGTGCTCGCGTCGGTGCCAGGAGCTGCACGCCCGAGGGAGGCCGGCAGCGCGACCTGGCCGAGGTGGAGACGCACACCAGGGATAATAAAGATCCTCTATACCCCGAGCATCAGCAACCCCCTCCTGTTTCCCCCCGCGCTGAGATAGTGCGACCAAGGGGGCCCCGTTCCCACCCCCAGCCAGGCACTGTCCACGAGGCCCGCGGGTTGCGGGGCCATCGCCGCTCCGCGTCTCATCACCAGACGGGTAGGCCCGACCCGGTCTCGGCCTCAGGCCTGCCCCATTCTTGGGGTATTTCTTTTCCTTGGTTTTGGGTATGTGTTGTCGGCACCGTCTGTGAAGTAGAATTGTATAAGTGTTGCCGTGTGCTCGGTAGTCGGTATTAGCTCTGCACTGTGTTTTCACTTTTATGTTTGCTTTTTGTGTAAATGGAATTGTGTTTTCTTTTTTTTGTGTGCATTTGGTGGAATTGTATTTGTGTGCTTTCCGTTCGTCGCGAATAAATGTGCTTTATTGTTGAACTGTTCTCCCGCTTCGCTTCGTCTTTTCCTCCATTGAATCCCCATCTTGCTTCACGTAAAGGGTTGGTAGTGGGCTGAATACGCCCGATAATTAATCGAACCGTCGAGGTCGACGATAACACCGCTCGGTTATTCTGATAGTACGGAACGGGTCGCTTAAGTGGCCCGTGTCCGAAGTCGACCTGCGGCGAGGTGCGATCGCCCGGTCTACCCTCCGCGTGGGTACTTAGGTAGTTCGAATTTGGCGAGCAACCCTATCCCACGCGGGGGCTGATTGGCTCGATCGCGGTGAGACCGAAAGGTCCACCCGTGACTGGTTCCCGGCGTTAGTCCGAGAGGGTCACGACTGGATTGTCCGTCCGGTGGGCGACGTGCCGCGATTCGAGTTACGTGGCCGTCGCACGCCGGCGGGCGCGAAAACCGCAACAATATATATATATATATATATATATATATATATATATATATATATATATATATATATATATATATATATATATATATATATATATATATATATATATATATATATATATAATATCCTTGTTTTGATCAGAGGTGATTTCTATTGGTGGGCTAGTGCATTCTTGGATTGGCCTAATGGCCTTCTATGCTGAAGTTCCTTGTGGGGAATATATCATATTATTGTAGAAGGTGAGTGTTTATATACTTGTCCATGCTTACTTCCCTGTCAGTAATTGTTAGTTCTCTGAAAGTCCCTAAAAAGTGCAAGTTTTTCACACAGCGATGCAATTATTGTAACCAAAGGGTGACCCTCAACTGTCTTTCAAAGACCATGTGATTCTCTGTTGCTTAGGATCCATATAGCAAGATTCAGTGGGGTGCATCATACATCTTTTTGCTTTCCTCTACAAGATCGAGGCTCATGGAAGAGCAAGGTGACAGAGGATAAAAAGGCAATGAACTGACAATGGGGCAGAGGAACAACTTTTAGACAAATAAGCAAGGGAATGACTGTTAAAGTGTCATAATTTGTAAATAAAGAGCAACTTGTTTTCTGTTACCATCATTGTGGCACAGGTCCTGTTTCCCCAAGTATGGTTAAACAGGCAGTTTACTCCAATGGCTTGGAATCTTGGCCACAACTGGCTGCTTGACTTGAGGTGTAGTCATAGACTTTTATGGCGTAGCCATCCTACTATGACCTGTGGGTGGTTGCAACCACTTAATGCAGAACTGCAGTATCACACTGCTCCCCATACTCCCTAACCATCCTACTGTAACCTATGGGTGGTTGCAACCACTTCGTACAGGACTGTATTAATACACTGCTCCCCATACTCACTGAGACACACCCGTCAAATTTGGCTCCTTACATGTACATCTTAGTTCAATCATTTTTCTTGTCAATGTAGTTGTCCTCCTTTTTATCTCCCAGAGTTATGTTCAATTACCCATTACATTAATACATCCATTGTGGTTGTTTATTTCAGAAGGACTTGTTTTGCTGCATGCATGTTGCATCTCTCTTGTGAAACGATGGAAATCTTCTCAGCTGACTTAATTTCCAGGGACAACTTTGCGGTCCAGGCCATCACAGTGTGATGAAACTCGGCACATCCTTCTTCCCTGCTTCACCAGCTCTTCGTCCATATCTCAGCAGTCGCTTGCAGGCACTAAACCTCCAGGCAAAAGGAAAATTTGCAAAGCCCGAGCTCCTCTGGCGAAGAGGTTTTCCTGTTCCTTTCAAGGTGAGGTGCCAGCAAAGCCAGTTTGTTTAAAATGATAAAACACTATCATTTTCACCCTCAGTGCATACCCATCTATCTATTGAAGTATGGCTTTGCAAGAACTATGGGTACGCACTGGCTACACTGTAGCAAATCACGTGGGGTAAAACTTCCAGGCTCACAATGATACGATCTGTGCTGAACCAATGCAGGAAAGAACACTATGAGCAGGTTTAGATGAACAATTAACAAGGAGCTATTCACAAAATGGAGAGCGAAGAAAAACATGTTGCACAGTTAAGATGGTGGTTTATTTATTGGGTATCCGTACATCAGGGACATACATTATTTGTATGGTACAGCAAAAGACATACATGAAATAGCAAAGGTACAAAGAGCAGAGTTACCCCGATCGATCTAGGTTGTACAATCTTACTGATATTAACATCACAGGTGCCATCAAATGTGGACACCAGCAGTATAGGTCAGACGTCAGATTGATCATGGACGAGGATCATGGGATGTGGTGCATCATCAGATTGAGTGTTTATAAGTGGAAGAAGATATGGTAGAAGTGGGAAAAACCTAATTAATACCTCACAATGCATATTCTCTGTGGAACCCATGAGACACAAGGGAGCACCCAAACTAGAAAATGTAATAATGAGATAACTGACTCGGGATGCTCTCTGCAGGATTCTTGGTCTTCGTGGGGTGCCACCAAAACTGACCAATCTGATGTCTGTGCTGTGAGATGTGGTGGTACCATCTCTGACTTATTTCAGTTGTTACTGGAGTTCGTCAGGAGTGTGTACTCACCCCCACAATTTTCAGTGCTTGTATGGACTGGATTCTGGGGAGGATGTCATAGAGATCAAGCTGTGGTGCATCGTTTCGGAATGTCAAGAGATCTGACCTTGATTTCACAGAAGATGCAGTCATCTTTGCGGAGACTCTGGATATCCTTTTGGAGGCCCTCGAGGTGCTGAATGAGGAGTCAGATCCGCTGGGATTATGGGTTTCCTGGGTCAAAACTAAGATCCAAGCTTTCAATGACACCTTGGATGCTGCTATCCTGTCTGTACCTGTTTGTGGTGAGGCCGTTGAGGTCACGGAGAGATTCACTTCCCTTGGCAGTGATACTCATGTCTCTGCTGGCTGTGAGCCAGAGGTCAATAGATGTCTGGGCCGGGCCTGGTTAGTCATGGATTCACTGGATCATGGGGTGTGGTGCTGTTGGTACCTGTGCAGGAGGACGAAAGTCCGAGTCTTCAGGTCCTTGGTGCTTCCAGTGTTGCCCAACGGATATGACATTTTGACTCTGACCAGGGATCTGAGATGGATACTTAACTCCTGTCATACCAGGTCTCTTCAGAGAATCCTTGGCAATCGCTGGTCGGACTTTGTGTCCAGCGAGCAGTTCCTGAGAGACTCAGATGAGATTTGTTAGCTGTATAGTTCATGAGCATCAGCTGCCTCTGTAGGGACATGTGGCTCGTTTTCTTGATGATGATCCTGCTCAAAAGATTATTTCAGCTTGGGAGCCTCGTGAGTGGAGTAGGCCAATGGGCCGACCACATGCCTTGTGGTTGCAGTGGGTTGATCGGCATCTCAAGGAGATGGGGATGGGCCAAGCATCTGCCTGGGAGATGGCCAGACAGAGGCCCCTGAAGTACTGTAGAGTGGAAAGTGGACGCAACAATACGCTGCTCTGGTGCACGCTCCCATACCTGACCTGACCTGACCTGACATGACTTGACTCGGGAGCCACTATATGTTGTGTGCCATTGCCTCGGGGCCTTGGTTCCCAGAACAAACAATATCATGTTGTTGTAACCAGGATTTTTGTAATTATTACATCTTATTTTTTGCTTATGTTATAAATTATTTTCTTTTCTTTATTTTTTGAGGAGGAGATCCTGTTGGTGACTTGGAGGGGAGAGTACCAGCATAAAGTAGTTTTTGATACAGTGACCAGTGTGTGAAACATATCTTTGTTTGAACAAATCTTTACTTCGTATATATGCTCTTCAATCACTCCAGAGATATTTCATTGCAGAATGTAATATTAAGTCAAAAAAAAATGTTAAATCGCTTATTATGGGCTCCCTGGCGAAAAATCCGACTGCTTGGGATATGGAGATTTGAATAGCGACTGGAAAAACGGCTGCTCAGGTTCAGAGGGTTAAATATTTTCTGTTTGGCGATTTTTAAAACTAAATCATCATGCAGAGATGCATGTTTTGCACAAGCTGACACACACGTAATGTTTGTTGACTTATTCATGACGAGCAAATACCACCCGTCGCTTTGCTGAGAGGAATAACAAGAGGGGGGGGGGGGGAGGTGGGGAGAGAGAGAGGAAGAGGGGGAGTGGGGAAAATAAAAAGAGAGAGAGAACAGAGAGAGATGGAGAGAGATAGAATGGACGCACGGGACGCAAATATATGTATATGTATAATGTACATCTATCTGAATACATACTATGTATATGTGTGTGTATATATGTGTGTATATATATATATATATATATATATATATATATATATATATATATATATATATATATGTATATGTATGTGTACAGTCAACCCCCGCTTCATCGCGGTTCATCTCGGGTTTTCTTTCCCTTGGAATGTAACTAATTTTTTCTGCAGATTCCCCCGTACATCGCGGTAATAATATATAAAATATAAATTATTTAAGCAATAAATTATAACGCGTGGTGCTCGACCAGTCACACAACGCACGAGACAAAGTTTCACTTGTGAACTTCGAATATTTTCTACGTTTTTTCTCCAAGCCCCACGATGCCGCCCAAATGCCCTGCACCTTCTAAGGCTTCTGGCAAGGAACCGAAGCGCCAGAGGAAGGTCCTGGGACGCTCCAGGAGAAGGTTAAGGTAAAGGTGCTCGATATATGCTTCGGGAAGGAAAAAGGTTTTCCGCCGTTGGACGAGCACTGCTCATACCCAGCACCTCAAAACCGACCAGACCAGACCAGACTAGTCGATCTCCGGCACCTCAAACCCAATCACTGCCAAACCGACCAGACCAGACTCGTCGATCTCCAGCACCTCAAACCCAATCACTGCTAAACCGACCAGACCAGACTCGTCGATCTCCAGCACCTCAAACCCAATCACTGCCAAACCGACCAGACCAGACTCGTCGATCTCCAGCACCTCAAACCCAATCACTGCTAAACTGACCAGACCAGACTAGTCGATCTCAGGCACCTCAAACCCAATCACTCCCAAACCGACGAGACCAGACGAGTCGATTTTTTTTGGGGGAGGCGTCCATTCATCGCGGATTTTCACTAAGCGCGGGGAGGTTTGGAACGTAACCCCCGCGATAAACGGGGGATTAGTGTGTGTGTGTGTGTGTGTGTGTGTGTGTGTGTGTGTGTGTGTGTGTGTGTGTGTGTGTGTGTGTGTGTGTGTGTGTGTGTGTGTGTGTGTGTGTGTGTGTGTGTGTGTGTGTGTGTGTATATATGTATGTATTGTTGTGGTTTCCACCCATTCGGCGTGCGGACGACCGCCTCAGCCCAATTGCGGCCGCACGCGCCAACCGAACGTGCAATCCAGTCGTAGCTTCCGGATAAACGCCGAAACCCAGCTACGGGTGTTTTTATAACACCATAGAGCAGCCAACTATTCTGTCCACGCGCTACAGGGTCAATCGCCGAATTATCCATATACCTATTTATTCGCGCAGACAGAAATGCCGGGGATCTACACCTCAACGGGACCTGCACGAAAACGAGCCGCTTTACGCAGCTCGTTTCGCATGCGATTGCCGAGCAGTTATGTATCGCCAAGTCCCGTCGGACCCGATTATCTTATCGGTGTTAAAAACCAGCTAACATTCCGAACGCTCCATGGCAGTCAATGAGGGGAAGGGATGCAACGAGCGGGTGATATTTAACAATGGGGACATTTATTAATAATAATGGGGAACTAGGGAAGCACGTAAGAGCAGAACTATACCGACTATACGAAATGCAATGCAATCATTTGCAGCACACAAAGCAGTTTCCTACTTATTAGACGGGCACACACACACACACACACACACACACACACACACACACACACACACACACACACACACACACACACACACACACACACACACACACACACACACACACACACACACACACACACACACACACTGGTGGCTGATGCCTTTAATAACGGACTCCAGCACGGAGGACAGATGAGCTGAAACCCAGAACCTATCTCGAACCTCTCCACCTCGTGTGGTCTTCAAGCTGTTCGGACCCGGGCTCCAGCGAGAGCGAGGTGGATCCAATCGCCGTGAGCCGCGATCCTTCCCAAGCTCCAGCGAATCCTCTCGCGCTTCCGAACACGTGCTGGTGAGACGAGGCGTCGATCCTTCCCGTCGATGCGTCGCTATCTCGAAGAACCACCTCTAAGATGAGGCTGATGAGTTGCACCAAGCCGGGAACCAAGCGGAGAATATAGAGCTCCACGAACTAAGAAGAGCCAGCCGAGCAACCAGCTCAACTCTCTTCCAATGAGCAAAGCCTCTCACAACACGAACCAAGAACTCCGAGCCAAGCAACCAGCTCAACTCTCTTCAGATGAACAAAGCCTCTCTCAACACGAACCAAGAACTCCGAGCTGAGCAGAACCCGAAGGTCTGCTGAAAACCCAAGCCGAAGCAAAAAGCTCTCCAAAAAGCCTCCACCTCGCCAAGCAGAACCGAAGCTCACTGAACCAAAAGTCTCAACCCTCATCAAGCAGAACCCAAAGGCCTGCTAAAAGCCAAGCCGAAGCAAAAAGCTTACTAAAAGCCAAGCCAAAGCAGGAAGCCTTCAAAAAGCCTTTTCCTGAACCCAAGCCTAGCAGAAACCGAAGGCCTCCTGAACAACCAGCAGAGAATCTCTTATCCTCCTCCGCCCCCTCCCCCTCCCCCGCTCCCGGCGTGACTCATGCCCTCGTGCTCCATCCCCCCCGCTCAACCACGGGTGGGAGAGAGTTGTTTACATCCCGTGATTCAGGACAGGAGGGCTCTTCTTCCTCTTCGCAGAAGAGTGGGAGGGGTGTCTTCCTTTGTGTTGTGATCGCTCACTAACTATTCAATTAAATCACAGCACATCTAATCGATTTCTGCCCATTAAACAATGGAAGGTGAACTATCTATGGAACATGCACTTATTGGCATAACTGACTAAAGGAACCTGAATGTTGTGTGCAATGGAGTTCTCAAATTCGTAACACTAACCCCTCCCCTTTTTACAGACTTGTCCGGAGTCGTCAAATTTTCGTGTGACCAGCATGTGTAAATTTTCCCCTCGTACGTTTTACCTTCGAATCCCTGAGTGCGACATTTCTTTATACGTGTCCCAAAAATAAATAACCTAAAGCGCTGCGTAACTAACTAAACAAACTCTCAGACTCATTCGGACTACTTAACTAAAATTGCCGGCGCTAAAACAAACATGCCGGTGGGGTTCAACTTATCAACAATTTTCATTTAACTTATCCATTACATTACCATGGCCCAGGACCTGTTATCTTTGAAAGGGGAAAGGCAAAAAGTCATTTGTGCAGGGGAATGGATGGAGATGGTCGCAAAACACAAAAATGGACTGAATGCACAGGCTGCCTGCGGGGCAATCCTCACAAAACTGGATGGTCCTGGTGCACATGGTGATGGATGTTCACAGGGGCAAACGCAAACAAGGGCTCGCAGGCATGGAGGCATGGCAGAGGCAGGCAAACTAGGCATGGCAAGGCAAGCCCCTGCAGAACAGGCGGCTGCACCACAACAGGCCGGCAGGTGAAGCTGGCCGGCCTCTGGTGTGGTTCCAACAGGTCTGGAGGGAGTGCGGTGGTGCCGGCCGCTCTGAAGGTGGGCTTGGACTTATCCTACTGTCTTCCCCCACTCTATCACCTTTACCTGTCTCTGTCCATACCCACTCCCTTAATTTGCCACAAAACACAACAAAATTTCACCCCTCTTTATTTTTATTTCCCTTTTATAATCGGCTCCCTAACCCCCTTTATCGTCATTGTCCGGCGAGCCTATCCTGTCAACCTAGCCTACTCCCAACCACTACGTTCCCTCTCTGGAGGGGAATAGGGAGAGACTAGCGTCCTGTCTCGAGGCCAATGAAGCCTCAGAATAGCCTCCTCAGAGTTCAGCGATCTACTAAGGTGAGTCCAGCGGCCTACAACGAGTGAAGGGATGGATGGTGCGAAGGGGTGCATCGAACTACCCTGACATTTATTACACCTGAAACTACCCCGGGGCTTTCCAAAAAACGCCTCACTTAAACTATCGGTTCTAAATACCATGATTCCCGTCACCTGTGTTGGTGTCCATTATAAATTTGGGCCTTGCCCTCAAATTTTCATTCGTGCCCTCGCACAATTTCCTAGCTGGGCAGCGTGGCTCAACTGGCAGGAACTCCCCCTCTGCCGAACTCTAACCATGGCACCCCCAGGCCCGCAGGCTGCCTCCGAGCCTAGCTGCTCCCTATGAACGTGGGGGGTTGCCCTCTCTGGCATTGCCCCCTCCGATGCCCACGTGGCGTGTTGGTGCCCTGGGTCCCTTTCTGAGGGTGGCCCGTGCCCACTACACTGCCCCCGTGGCATTCTGGCGCTACGGGTCCCGTTTCCGACGGGTCGCCCGTGCCCACTACACTATCCCGGCCCCTCTTGGGCCCTTGGCCTACCCTGGCCGACTAATCCGGTACCCATTAAACAAAACTCACCTTTCCACAGCCACGCTCCCAGCCGGTCCATGAACACTTGCACCCCTCCAAACGGGTTTCGTGCCTTCTCTCGACACCAACAACAAAACGGCCTCCTTTTAATAAATTTGAATAACCCACTAGCTAACATTAAACTGACCCCGGGGTCCCTTGGGTGGGAATCGCTCCACCCCCCAATCAGTCATAGCACCATGCATACCACATTCGCAAAACTCACACACTTGGGCCTGCTGTCCCACACTCATTCCTTACACAATTTCCATTTCACAACTCACACCAACACTACATGCTGCTATCCTTCTTAATTAAATCCCCTGACTAACTCGTGCTCCCTCGTCATCCCTTAATACTCATGCACGTTCTATTTACTCTAGGTAGCTAAGTTACGTCTCCACTACACATTTCCAGTCTGTCCATGTCTCCAAAAATCCCAAAAATTCCCATTTCCTAAATCTAAACTGAAATCCCTCTAATTAATCCATTCCATGGGCTCCATGAGGCCTTCTCCCTGCCCCATGAAGCTGGTCTAACTACCGCTAACCCATGCCCCTAACTAGTACTTCCTGTGCCCCCTAAGCAAGGGGGTCTCCTACCCCCCGCCCAGGGAATCCTGTATATTTGAAGTGGCGAGGCTTGCTTTTCTCTTTCTTTCTTTTTTTTCCTATGCGCACCAGCGCAGCAATTCACAAACCGCGCTCTTTCCCCGTGACGTCATGACAGCTGTTCGAGCTTTGTGCTCCCCGTCCCTTCTCAGACGTTAACATCCGGCAGGGATTCCCTTCTGCCGGATTCCAACCATTCGTGCAGCCACGACGTCACCCTCCGCATCCCAAGCAAACCTCGCGTTTCGAGGGGTTCCCCACGTGAGCACATGTGCGCTGCCCGTAACCCGTGCCGCGGAATCTCCGATGACGTCATTCGCACCCCGAACCTGCGCGATCTCTCGCGCAAGCCGGGGTACGCGTAACGCATCGGGGAAGCCGCTTCGCACGCTCCGCGAACAGAATGTACGGCACAGGCCACACGGAGCTTTACAAACACACTCGCCCGGAGAACCCAGACGATCCAAATTCACATTTCCAGCCTAACTTATGTCCGTCCCGCGGGGTCGGCTTGTATCCACCGCGGATGTTTCCAGACCGGATTTCACTTGCGCAGGCACACGCGGTAGCCTCGTGCGAAGCACAGCACGGACCTCGCGCGCGCTGCCGTGCGAATCCGTCACGGTCCCCAAAACAGCTACAGCCGCTACACGGCCTTTGTCCCTTGTCTGGCTCCGTCTTCGTCGCCATTCAACACGCGCACTCCCACGTGCCATGACGCTCACAAACCGCGCCATGACACCCGGATAGGCGGTTGCGGTTTCCCGCATACCAACCGCCATCTCCCTCTCATACCCCGTCCTCACACATGCGGTTTCTCTCACACACATGGCCTTTCACCCACGCATGCCATTTCACTTACGCAGGCCATTTCATTCGTACTATGCGCGCGTTTCAACACTCATTTCGGCACACTCCCAAACACACACACCGGGACAATTACACTGGGGATTCGCGCTACCATAAGGGATCCCGGGGCCTCCATACCCCCCAAGCTCCGCGTGTACCCATTAACAGCATTCGCCCCCCCCCCCAACTCGCAAAGCTCGACCAGACCCACCTCGTCGCGATCTGCTTCAAGGGGGCATATCGTCTCCCTCCGTTCCTGAAGAAGGCTATCCTGCTGTTCGCACTGGGTCACGACACATTCCGCCAGCTCACCCCCATTGTCCTCCACTACCTCGACCTGTGTGTGCTTGTCTTTCAATAAAATGCAATAAAATGCAAATTAATTATTTAAAAATCATACAATGTGATTTTTCAGGATTTTTGTTTTAGATTCCATCTTTCACAGTTGAAGTGTACCTTTGATAAAAATTACAGACCTCTACGTGCTTTGTAAGTGGGAAAACCTGCAAAATCGGCAGTGTATCAAATACTTGTTCTCCCCACTGTATATATGTATGTATATATATATATATATATATATATATATATATATATATATATATATATATATATATATATATATATATATCTCCTGAAACGCAAAAGAAACTTACCACCTTTTAAACCTTCAAATATCAACAATAACACTGCGTGTGGTAAATGTGTGAACTTATTTGTGGACAATAGTGTCCTCGCTGTCAGACAAAACGGTCACGGATGGTCACTTGAACCTTCAATGGTCACTTCATAGCACAGCTGTTGAACAGCCGTTTTGACTGTCAGTGATTAGCCAAGGGGTACGGGATGATTTTAATGAGCTGCACATGCTGTCTTGATATTGGCTTTAAAAAGGCCAGTGCAAAATGGGCATTTCAATATACATGCCACGATTGTCAAGGGATCAACGGCAGTGTGCCTTGGGCATACTGCAAGGCGGATTGAGCTACCGTGAGGTGGCACGTCGCCTTGGCTGTTCACACCAGACGATATCGGCCCTGGTGGACAGACACCCTCCACAACTCTGCAGATGACAGACCTCGATCAGGGAGGCCAAGAGTCACCACTGCAAGGCAGGACAGGCAGATGGTCCTAAGTCAGATGGCTTCAGACATTGAGGACTGTGTTGGACAGCCGACGATGCACTGCCTGTATCTAAAACAATGGTGACCACACACGCTATTGAAAGGGGACTGACATTGCACCCTGTGCTGTTCTGTACTGTAGAACAAACTTATGAGATGGTGTATCTTGGTCAAAAACTTGACATGTCATCAATAAAATGCCAATGTTTCAATTAGCAATTGTTGGTTTGTTTTATTTTGAACTGTTACAATTTTATTACATTTCAAACAAGTGGTAAGTTTCTTTTGTGTTTCAGTATGTATGTATGTATGTATGTATATACAGTCAGGCCCAAAAGTTTGCATACACTTCAGCAGAGTACAGTTGACTTTCATTTATACCTCTTTTCTCGACATTAATCATAATTCTTTCCATTCCTAGAACAATTTCAACCATTCTCCCTTGTTTTTATCAAAGGTTTCTGCAACTTTTGTACTTTGCATGATTTTATTCACAGTTTAATTCATGATGTGACAAAAATAGCGGGTCAAAAGTTTACATTCACCAGGTGACTTGCTGCATGATTGGTTTTCGAAAGGCCTAGAATGTTCTGAAATGGCCTTCTATCACTTGTATTATGTCCACCACTCTCTGCTGAATATAATTGTTATGTAATAGGTCAGCTCGTGTTCCTATAGCTGTATAAAGGATCTAGGTTTCCTATTCAGGCCCTATTTCCACTTGAGCCAGCATGGGGAAGGCAAAATAATACTCACAAAACCTGAGGAAGAGCATTATCCAGTTACACAAGTCAGGAACTTCTTTAGCGGCCATATCTTGGCAACGAGAAGTGGCACGGTCATCTGTGCAGACGATTGTGCGGAAGTATATGGACCAAGGGACAACCAAGATCCTTCCAAGATCAGGCCGGAAGTCCGAGTTGAAACCAACCGATGAGAGGGCATTGGTCAGAAAGGTGCGCTTCAACCCCAAGACAACCAAGAAACACCTGTGCCAAGAATTTGAGGCTTCAGGGACGAAGGTGTCACTGTCCACAATCCAGAGGGTCCTGCACCGAAACTGACTTAGAGGCTGCAGAGCACGAAGGAAGCCCCTCCTTCAAAAACGCCACTGCGAAGCCAGGCTGAAATATGCAAGAAAACACAAGGACAAAGATAGAGGCTTCTGGCGGTGTGTCCTTTGGTCTGATGAAACCAAGATGGAACTTTTCGGCCGCAATGACCAACAGTACATCTGGCGAGAGAAGGGAGAGGCCTTCGAACCGAAGAACAATACCCACGGTGAAGCATAGTGGTGGCAGCATCATGCTCTGGGGATGTTTTGCTGCTTGTGGTCCAGGAGCACTGTATAAGATAGATGGCACCATGAAGAAGGAAGACTACTTGGAAATTCTCCAAGGGAACCTGAAGCAGTCCGCTCGAAAGCTGAACCTCGGACGTCGCTGAACCTTCCAACATGACAACTCCCCAAAGCATACTTCCAAGTTGGTTGCTGGATGACTTCAGCAGAACAAGTTTGATGTTTTGGAATCGCCAGTTCAAAGCCCAGACTTGAATCCAATAGAGAATTTCTGGACGGAATTGAAAAAGAGTGCAAAAGAGGAAACCCACCAATTTGACTGAACTCTACCAACACTGTCAAGAAGAATGGATTAAAATACCTTCAAAGAATTGTAAGAAGCTGATTGATGGTTATCCTGCAAGACTGACTGAAGTTCTAAAGGTTAAAGGCTATGCAACAAAGTTTAGAGTGTGCTCTATGTAAACTTTTGAACTGCTATTTTTGTCACATCATGAATTAAACTGTGAATAAAATCATGCAAAGTACAAAAGTTGCAGAAACCTTTGATAGAAATAAGGAAGAATGGTTGAAATTTGTCTAGGAATGGAAAGAATTATGATTATTGTGGAGAAAAGAGGTATAAATGGAAGTCAACTGTATTCTGCTCAAGTGTATACAAACTTTTGGGCCTGACTACATATATATATATATATATATATATATATATATATATATATATATATATATATATATATATATATATATATATATATATATATATATATATATATATATATATATATATATATATATATACACACATATATGTCTTCTTCTTTCGGCTGCTCCCGTTGGGGGTCGCCACAGCGGATCATCCGTATGATCCACATAGTGATTTGGCACAGGTTTTACGTCGGATGCCCTTCCTGACGCAACCCTGGTCACCTCTTACGACACGGATATGGTACACCTATTTTAACCGGGGCATACACTGGGCCCAGTACACTGGTACTCACTTCGCCGACCTCGGAAGGATGACAGGCTGAGTCAACCTCCTGGTGTGTATTAATTCAAGTGGCCAACGGGGCTTGAACTCAGGACCTTTTGGATCCCTATCCACTACCAACACCAGGCATATATATATATATATATATATATATATATATATATATATATATATATATATATATATATATATATATATATATATATATATATATATATATATATATATATATATATATATATAGTGTGTGTGTGTGTGTGTACGTATTGGGTGGTCGCTAGACTACCGTTATTCTCAGGTTTTCCGTCTGTCTGTATGTATGTAATGGACAGCTCTGGAGGCCAGAGGAGTCAACCGATTTTGATGAAACTTGACTGATTGGTTCATACCAGGATCTAGTTGTATGCCTTTGAGCACTGTTGCTATGGACGCCACTGTTGCCTAGCAACGGGACTTTGAAATTTTTGAAAAAATCCGAAAAATATTTCTATGTATTTTTTTTGGAAAATCAAAAATCGGCTTCTGCGCTTTTATGCGCACTATAATCAACCTCTTTGTCAAAAAATTTCAGCCCGATCCGTCAAAAACTGTATGACTAGCATGCAATTATATAGCGACCACCCATGTCGCCTACGTGTGTGTGTGTGTGTGTGTGTGTGTGTGTGTGTGTGTGTGTGTGTGTGTGTGTGTGTGTGTGTGTGTGTGTGTGTGTGTGTGTGTGTGTGTGTGTGGACAAAACCGACGTGGGCAGCCTTTGCATTTTGAGATGCTTTCCAGTTTTTTTTTTTTTAATGCTGTGAGGAAACTTTAGTACATCACCGGTGATGACGGTTGTGGTGAAGTTGTGGTGAAGTTTCATCGAAATTGTATGTGTAGTTTCAGAGAATATCCGAGTGTTTACGTTCAAAAATGTATATGGCGACAGATATATATATATATATATATATATATATATATATATATATATATATATATATATATATATATATATATATATATATATATATATATATGTATGTATCTTGCATGCACTCAAGAAAAGAAGAAGGGATCTTTGACTGATCGAGGGTTAAACATGACAATAAACAAGTTTGAAGTTTTATTACTTGGAACCTCTTTGTCATTACTCATCAATAAATTATTATCTCAGTATTCTGGTGTATCTTGGGAGAAATAATTAATTAAAATAAAACCCACTTTCGATTCCGTTGCCTCTAATGAGGCGTTTCAAAATCTGCCCCTGAGGGTCGAATTCATCTCTGGCTGAAATAAGTCATGGTATAGGTGTTTATTCTCGTCACCATGTAATTAATCTGGGGTGTGTTCATTTACCAAGTTTCTTGTACAGAGCTCTCCAAGTGGCTTAAGTACTCAAGCAAACACTCCATTTGAAACTGTTGATCTTGGCAAGTGCTGGCTTGCTGCTTGGAAACTTAACACACCCCTGAACATCTCGTCAGCATACAGTGCATATAAAACTCCGCCAAAAGTAGTTGTTTTTATTAAAGACTTCAAATATTAATCATGACGGAATGAAAACGTACATTGTTCAGTTTTCAACGTGTTTTTTTTTTTTGTTATGTACATAAACTCATAGGTGATGGTTGAGTGTACAAAAGTGTACGTGTACATTTCATACAACTTTAAATTGTATGTGTACATTTCAAATTACGTTTACATAAATTCGAAAAGAAGAAGATTTTAAAAATCTCTCTGGAATTTCCCCGACTTCCGACTCATAAATACATCTGCAGGCATTTCACTACCAAGCCGATTTTGTTACCTCTAATGCTCATTTACTTCATATAATATGTGACATACATGTCCATCAGTTTGTTTGTAAATTTTGAACTTGCAAACTATTCAGCTTTGAAAAGTCAGGCCAAAACCAAGTGTTTTTTTTGTTGTTGTTACTTCACTATCTTCTTTCCTCCATTATGAGAATGCACCTTCATTGGGTGCTGTATATTGGATCGCTGTCACGCTCGCTGAGAACAAAACATGCATTACCTCATTTCCTCTGCATGGGTTGGAATCAACATGTCCCTTTGTTTCCTCAAAACGGTACGTTCATTTGATTAAAGAAGACGTGTTGTTCGGTCTTCAAATGTACACCAGAGGCCTGTGCGACTTGTTCCAAGTCGAGGCATATTTAAGCAGGCCGAAACAAAATTGCAGCTTCTGCAGCATGAAAGCGGGCTAACCAAGATGGCATGCCACCTTCTTAGTTAGGCTTTTTTTTGTTTCTTCATGATGATCACCCCTTTAATTATCTTCAAAAGGGGTGTTTAAATTTTCCCAAATACCCAATTTTCCTTTATGCACTCTCTTGGAGTTCCCTTAGTATGCATGCAAAGTTTTGGGCCGATAGGGTTCATGGTTTTGGAGTTATGGAGGACACACACACACACACACACACACACACACACACACACACACATTTATTTTTGTAGATTGATGGCATGTTTTTTTGGGGGGGGGGTGGGGGGGGTTCTCCTTTTTAATGCTGTATAAATGTAAAATCTCTACTCTAATTTTTTGAATTGAGAATAACACGTAGGATACCAGAAGACACTATCTTAAGTTAAAGTTTTCATATTTCAAAAATAAGTTTGCTTATTATGCAATAACATTTTGTGCAGTTGTGGAAGTGTATATTTTTCTGATATTTAACCTACATTCTGTTCATTCTGTTTATAAAAAAACATTTCAACAAATAAGTTGTATTTGATTTCAAAGATTAAAAAGAGATCATGAAGTGGTGGGGAGGATTTGGTGGAAGGCTTGTGATGGTTGGGTGCATATCAGCAAATGTACAAAATAGTTGGTCTAAAATAATAAGACATCTATTTGCCAAGCTTAAAGCTTGTTTTGTTATGAAAAATCTCGGCCAAAAAGAATGTCAGATTTTAATCAAAATAATATAGTTCAAATATTCAAGGCCAAAATGCATAATAATTATTTTTGTGTTTCTGCTATGTACTTCAGTTCTGTGTTGTGTATACAATTTGTGCTTCATTACTGTTATGTCCATGTATGTATGCTTAAGTGTCTTGTTTTTACTGTGCATGTGTCATTACCATTATTTAAATATATTTTGTGCTTCGTCTTGTGTTGTCTGATCTGTACATGTTGCTAAACTCCCCAACACATTTGTAATTTGCTTGTTACCTCTGCCACCGAAGGTGAAGGAGGTCACGTTTTCACCCCTTTCTGTCTGTTTGTTTGTTTGTCTGGTTGTCTGTGTACAGGATATCTCAAAAAGTTGTGGATGGATCTGGATGAAATTTTGTGAACAGGTTCGGTGTGTGATGATGAAGAATTAATTCAATTTTGGTAAAGATCCAAATCCGGATCCAGTTGTGATAATTTTTTAAGTGATTCTTCACCATTGAGAGATGGGCCAAAAACTAATATATAGCACAATGTCTCAAAAAGTTGTGGATGGATTTGGATGAAACTTGGTAGACAAGTTAGGTGTGTGACCATGACTAATTGATTCGATTTCGGTAAAGATCCAGATCTGATAATTTTTAAGTGATTCTTCACCATTGAGAGATAGGACCAAAAACGATATACAGTATCGCACGATATTTCAAAAATGTATTGGGCCACATATGTTCTCATGGATCAGGCATTATTGGTGACGCATTCTCCTTTTTAATGCTGTATAAATGTGCAATCTCTACTCTAATTTTTTGAATTGAGAAAAACAAGCAGGATACCAGAAGACACTATCTTGAGTTGAAAAGTTTTTTTCACTCAAGTTGAAGTGAGTTTCTTGAGTTGAAATGCTTTTATATAAACCGAATGAACGAATGAACGTCATTGGTGACGACAGCCAAGCTAATTTGAGACTGTGATGCATGCAGAGCAAAACAATGATGAAGAAGAAGAAGAAAGCACTTTTAACACTGTGACTATCCACAGAAATTCCCCAACGAGCAAAAATTGAGTTCTTCAGTGGCTTTAGCAGAAAATTAAACTCTATATTCCACTTTCATTCACTTGCAGATTAAGACTCGTATTGTATGTGTAAATGGTTTACAAATGCAATATGTTCCTTTGGAAAACTAAGCAGCAAAAAAGTAGAAGATTTTCCTTCAACTTCTCATTTGCATTCTTGTTGAATATGTGAAACATAAACTAAATGATGATTAATCATTAAATTTTTATCCCCATGCTTTAAAAAAGAAAATGGCAATGCCTCTGCGTTCACATGGTAGAACCAGGGAACAACTGGTAGGCGTGGATAACCCACAAAATATGTAACTGAGAAGAAAGTAAACACTTATTGGGGGGGGGGCAGGGAGGGGAGGGAAATCCCTGATTTTTAGCCCATTCCTTCAAAGCGGAAGATTGGGTTTTGCAATCACTTCTGTGTGTATCTGTCTGTCTGTGTGTCTGTCCAGGCCCTAACCTTTGTTTTTTAAACCATTTGAGATTTTGTCATCAATTTTTCAACAAAGCTTTATTATGAGAATATGGAGAACACAAATTAATAATTTTGTTAAAATAATTTTCATTGTTATGATTATTATTATTATTCTTTGACCCTTTTTTGGCCTTTTTCTTTTTATTTTTTGGCCTCTGAATTTTTGTTTTTTTGTTTTTCTCAGCAACCACTTGTCTGATTGCCACAACATTTTCAGGGTAGGAGCAATCCTACCCTTGGAGGATATTTTAATGATAATTGTGATGTCATAGGTCATGTGGTATGGCAGCCATTTTGGATTAAATGCAAAAAATATAACATTATATCTCTGAAACTGCTGATCAGAAAAATATTTGAAACTTGGCACATCTCATTCGACTCCCAATGGGGAATACAAGATTGTTAGGATGATGTCATCGGTGAAGTCGTTGACCAGCCATAAATGTATTAATCCAATTCCTTGTTTACCGTTGAGATTCAGTGTGTACGTCCAGGCTGTAGCATTTTTCCAATTGAGCTTTTGTCATCAATTCTTCCACAAACCTCTTATAAGATTGTGGAGAAGACAAATGAATATAATCTGCATTTATTATCTTGCCAAAACGAAGTTTTTGCAAGATATGTTCGTCAGCTTGTATGTTTTTTTTTTTTGTTGTTTTTTTTTTCTTTGTTTTTTGTTTGTCTGTAATCACGTATAAAAAAAAAATTTGCAGAGCACAGTTATCATTGGAAATTTTTGTAACTTCGCATATCAGAGGCCTATAGAGGTCTCTTTCAGCACATAAAAATTTGAAGGTCAAGGTCAAAGGTCAAGGTCACTTTGTCGCAAATCAGGGGAGTCGACGAAACCCTTATTTTTTGAGTAATTTTGATCGGATCGTCTTCAAACTTCATGGGAATATAGTTCATGGTCTGGCGCTCAGCTGATTAATTGTTGGTGGCGATTGGCCTTGACCTTCATGGTTAGCGCCTCAGGTCAAACATATTTGACCCCAAGGTCAAATTTTCAAGTTTTAGGAACCATATCGTGTAGTACCTCAAATTGAACACCTCGATGAGTGCTTTCTCGATATGTCAAACTTGAGACATTATGACATCATTTGGTGACGTTATGAGGCAAACGCATATTTTTCATGGTTACTCTGTAGAACGATTCTCATTGGAATCTCTCGTAGGCAGATATTCCTCAAGGAGTCGCTCCTGGTGGATAGCAGCTCTGTTCACCTCAATGTGACCTTAAAGAAGTCACACGTGGTCACCTTTTGGCAAGATACGTGTCACCCTGCGGGTGACATTGGTTTATTTATTTTTTTGTCACTGTCGTTTTCATCAAGTTTAGTTTGAGTACAAAGCCGACGTGGGCAGGTTTTGCATTTTGAGATGCTTTCCAGTTTTTTTTTTAATGCTGTGAGGAAACTTTAGTACATCACCAGTGATGAAGGTTATGGTGAAGTTTCATCGAAATTGTATGTGTAGTTTCAGAGAATATCCGAGTGTTTACATACTGACTGACTCACTGACGGACACTGTGCGATGCTCATACTTCACCTGAACTATGTTTCAGGTCGGCTAAAAAAAAGGTCACAATATTGTGTTCGGCTCTCTGACTGTCTGTCTGTCAGTCAGTCTGTCTGTGTCGGCCCATCCTTCACACTATCTTCTCCTAAACGGTTGTGCAGAAACTCACCAAACTTGGTAATGATCAACACATGGCAAGAAGGTGCTAAAGCAATATTATTTTGGGCCCCACCCCCTGGAGCTCTGTAGTGGGGTCAAAAGGTCAAATACCAGAAAATGCAATTGCAGGCACATTATAAAATGTTTTTTAATGAAACTTTATATATGAAATCAACTTTGGGGATGCATAACAGATTTTTTTAAATTTGATTTAATTTAATTTTTTTAAGATTTGACCCCCAATTTATGCCCAAGGGGGTGGGGACTCGGGGTCACATGGGTCAAAACAAATATTTTTTCTCTCAAAATTTGATAGAGTCATTCCTGGTCGAACCTTTTTCCATCTTTCAACTTTGTTTTAGGTGGGAAGTGTGGGGATTTGCAATGGTGCACCATCGACTTTGCTTCAGTGCAGAGTTACAGCAATTGATCTGATCTCAGAAAGAAAAAAGAAATGATAAAAATAGGCTAATAAATGGGTTCACACTTTTTTATCACTTTTATTTTATTTTATTTTATTTGGTTCTCCAGTGAGTACCAGCAGAAATTGTTTGGTACTCACGAAAACAAACATATGGTCAGCTTCGAAATTGATCATATCAGAATTATCACGGAAGAATCTTACCTCCACCAGCTGAGAAAACCTTCCATCAAAAGCCTCTGTTGTGCTAGTACGCTTTTAAGCTTTGGGAGCATCTTTGACATACACATTTAGTTGTTTTTTTTACCATGCATGAGTACCTAAGTACCAGTTATGTGAACTCCTCCTAGTAAATCCATTGTCATATATGATGTTTGAAAATTTTAATGTCGATTTAATGGAATGTTTTGTAATTGAAAATATAAAACTTTTCCATATTTATAATCAATACTCTGGTACAGAGCGTTGGTGCTACCAAAGCAGTCTCCTTGGCTATTAGACACAATCCTGGACGGGTCGACACTCCGACACAAGATACCAGCAACCTGGCACTCATTTTGCCGACCTCGGAAGGATGACAAGCAGTCAACCCCACCTGGTATTAATTCAACAACTGAGTGGGATTTGAACTCAGGATCCTTATTTCCCCAGCCCACCACCCTAACTATTAAGCCAACACCAGGCATATATTTATAATGAGAATTGATATAATCATATTAATGTTTGCAATTTGGTATCTGACTTTTTTGACTGCGATACATTCGGTCGTTACATATTCAATCTCACCAAACTTGACAGCAGGACTAAGGGTCACATGACGGAGGTTGGGGCGACTTCATTTGCCCCCCTCCCCAAAGGGTTTTCCACCTTGGGAAAAATCCATGTTAAGGTGTATATTCATGTTAAGATAGCTAATCATAGTGTTCTTCTAAGGCAAAAGTAAAACCAACAGAAATGATAACAGCATAATATTGATGTTATTATTCTTCTTCTCCCCTTCCCTTTGTAAGGGGTGAGGTCTGATTTAACCAAGTTTCTGCCCTGCCTTAACCACGATACTCCTCTACCTCCCTCTGTCCCAAGACAACTCTCTCAACTCTCCAACCACCCCCACCTTACGGATATCCCTCCTTACACCTTCCTGCCATCTTAACCGTGGTCTACCTATTTTTCACCTACCTTGCTCCCTCAACCTATTCGCTCTCTTTGCCATTCTCTCTTCTCCCATCCGCACCAAGTGTCCAGCCCATCTCAGCTGGCATTTTACTAATCTCACCATCAAACTCATGTGCACACCAATCTCCTCCCTCACTTCATCCATCCTCCTTCTATCCACCCTCTTCACTCCCGCAATCCTCCTGACCCAGATGTTCTCACAAACCTGCAGCCTCCGTTTTCTCTGTCAGTGCTACCATGTCGGGACCGTAAAGGTAGACTGGCGTTACACACGACATCAGAGTCTTCCCTTTCAAATTTCTTGATATCTTTTTGTCTGACATTACTCCCTGCACCCTCCTCCATGCATTCACACCCACCTGAATCCTCCTTCACATCTCTGCCTTGGAATTGCCATCCCCGGTCACTGTTCCTCCCAGATACTCAAACCTATTTCCCTCCCTGATATCCTTCCCCTCAAACCTGATATTAATTTATTTTCTCTGCTGCCTGACCCACATCACCTCAGTCTGCTCCATACTCATCTTCAGTCCATGTTTCGCAAATACCTCCTTCCACTCTCCAAATACTTCCTGCATCTCCCAAACACTCTCCACCACAACAGCCAGATTGTCCACATACAGCATCCTCCAAATACTATTCTTCATGCTCACCTTCCTGCTTACCAGCTCCATCACCATGATAAACATGAGTGGGCTGAGACAGCTTTCCAAAATCAAAAATCAATGCGCATGCTGAATTCCTCAGACATCCCAGAACCAACCAAAACTCTTCCCTTCATTCACTCTTGCATCCCTTCCATCAACCTAGCTTCTGCTTCCGGCACTCCCATCCATCTCAGTATTACCATCACCATCTGTCTTGGGACAGTGTTGAAGGCCTTATCCAGAGCCACAAATCCCAATACCATTTCACCTTGCACCTCCAACCTCTTCTCCACCAGCTGTCTCAGCGCAAACATCCCATCCGTCCTCCCCCTACCCTTTCTAAACCCCTGCTGCTCTTCTCCGATCTCCATCTCCACACTCTTCCTTATCCTCCAGCCAGAATATTCTCCAGCACCTTCAATACATGCCTTGGTCGCGTAATGCACCTGTACTTCCCCGGATGTTGAGCATTGCCCTTCCCATTCCATATCGGCACAATTAATCCTGTCCTCTACTCCTCTCGAATTGAACCCTCGCTCATACTCTATTCAACAGCCTCTTTGTCCACCTGAATTCGGCTTCTTCTACTGAAATTATCATCTCTGCACACACATCATCAATGTCTGGTGCTCTTCCCTTTCCTCACCTTAAATGTTGTCCAACTTCCTCCTCTGTGATCTCCACAAACTCTACTTTCCCCTCTACATAACACAGTAGCTCGAACTCGCCGTTGCTTCCTTCCCAGTTCAACAGCTCTTTGAAATATTCTTCCCACACTTTCAATACTGTCCCCTTCTTTTTTACAAAAAAAAAAATGTTATTACAAAACAATATTAATACTAATAAAAAAAATAGGACCACTGGGCCTGTATCTTATCTGGGCCCTGGCCTAATGCTGTAACTCAAATTTGGTAGCATTCTGACTGGTAGTTCTAGAGGAGAAGATTTTTGAAGGAATTTACGGATTTTCCCAATAATGTACTCGGTCTGCCATCTTGACACAATTCTGGTCACGTGATCGCATGACCTCCGCTATTTAACATCAGGACGCTGTCCTAATGTTGTAACCCAAATTTGGTAGCATTCTGACTGGTGGGTCTGGGGAAGAAGATTTTTGAAGGAATTTACTAAGTCCGCCATTTTGACCTCCTTAAAGTGTCGTGACCAGAATGAGCTTTGCCATCCGCATTACCAGTCAGGAGTGGAACCTTACTGCCAAATTTCAGCCAGATAGGCCCAGCGGTTTGGCCAGAAAAGTCAAAATAGGAGATTGACTGACGGATAGACAGTGCACGATAACAATACCTAATCTAGAATCCCAATTCCAGATAAGATAATAATATCCCCTCTCCCCAAGGGGTTTTTTCCTCCTTGGACAAACGCTGTGTTGACTTGTATAAATAGCTTATCGTGGCGATTCGTGGGGCACCCCTACCAAAAGTAAATAATGTCATACAAACACATATGATTACATTTTTAAACAGTTGTTACTGCTGTTTAACACTAAATTGAAAGAAATCTGTAGGAATCCCAACATACTCCACTTGAGGCATACTCCTTGAGGCATAATCCCAACATACTCCACTTGAATCCCAACCTACTCCATGCTTATCACGTCCACCACAAACTAACGGACGCGAGGCGAGCATAGATCTACTGTAATCTATATACCCTAAAGAGAATAATAACATGATCCTTCCTGTCGCTTCCTTTCGGAGTGAGTGTACTAGTCTCTAAAATGCAAAAGTTTTTTTTTTTCCTCTCTATAAGACTAGGCTTATGGAAGAGCATAGTTAAATTGACAAAGGGATAGCAGGGCAACAATTGGGCTGAAGCAGGAAAGAAAGAAAGAAAGAAAGAAAGGAAGGAATGTGGAGAACAGAGGAAACACTGTAATTAGCAAATTAGATGGTTGGGTGATAAAAGGTTAATGGGGGATGGCATGAGCTGACTGTACTGCCTGCTTGAAACCCTAGACAGAAGAGTAGGAAAGAATGGATTCTGTGAGGTAGTTCCATATTTGGGAAAAGTGTGGAACAAAAGAGCTGAGATGTGCATCTTGGAGTTGCTGGGGATGTTTGGAGGATGAGGAACAAGACTGGGCCCAACACATGGCCTTGGGGAACTCCAGCCTCCACTGTGAGAGGGGTTGAGAGAGGGCTCCATCGACAGCAATTGACAGGTTGTAATTAAAGTAGTGTTGCGCATAATGATCTGAAAATTTTACCCTTTTGTTTGTTCTTTCAGTCACTGTATATGTATATTCATATTTCCTGACAGTTGATTGAAGGGCTGGTAGAATGACTTCCAAGCTGTCCAGCATGGGGTTGAATCCCGATCCAGCTTTAAACTGTCATTCCGGTGTTTCACAGGTATGGTGATTCATCAATATGTGTGTGCCGACATTAAACAGACGTCCCGTCTGGAAGCATTAATTGGTGGATGTTATAGATCCAACGGTGTCCTTCACAAAAATGTCGGCGAGTTATCACCGATACCATGAGCAAATTCCAAATTCCTACCCTGACTGCTGGGAAGGCAATGGCAAACTACACAAAATAACCCTTGCCAAGAAACTGCCTCGGCAGCATCAACGCTCTGTAAATAGAATCAGGGAATCTCAATCTCGAGTTAATGATTTAATCAAAGCTCTTTCAGAGTGGAAACCAATCGAGGATTGTAGCACCAGCCAAAGAAACGGCTTAAATGGCAGAACTGATGTTCTGTGTAGAGCATGGTTCATGATCTCTGCAGTTTATTGCATTCACTTGTTCAGTTTCATACTTTCCAACCATCCAAAGTTTCCATGGATTGCCCTGGAATTAGACTTTAAGGTCCCGGTGTCCTGGTGACTCTCGCGATCATATACACACGGCGATGCTACAAGATGGATGCATCATGCGTATGGTGAAAGGATCTTGGAATGCACCAGGCAGATGTCATGCAAAAAGTTAATTTGGAATATTTCACCATGGGTGTATGTATGTACTGGGATTACATGGATTTGTCAAATGACCCACAAGTAGGTTCACACAATATCATTGCTAGCCCACTAGATATTTAAATGGGGATGGATTCAAAGTGTAAACTGTACACATGTACATTACACATCACTAAGCATCAAAGTTAACAATGACAAGCCCTGTTAGAACGGTCATCTTGTCACGAAAACTTCACTGAGGTCGACAAAATCATTAACACTGTGAAGCCAAGATGTCCGTCTCACAAAAGCCACTGCTATGGCAGAAACAATGGAACAAAAATTACCCCCCGTGTGGGGGTGACGGTCATCTCTATAATACCATAAGTTCTCAATGTTCAGTTCAGGTAACCACGAAACAGTCCAAACTAACCGTTTAGATTGAAATAGTTCACAGAGATACACTAGGATAATACTACTAATGACATAATTAATAAATATGTATTGTTAATTTAGTACCCGGATTAACACATCAGAATCACCAGTAAGTGCAATACGTGGTTTTCCGGTCCATCTACTATCTGGGGACATTTCACTTCCGGTTGTAGAAAAAAAACGAAAAAATAGGCTTAGCTCTCGGAGATTATGATAATCCTGTAGATTATTCTTCACTGATTATAATGCAACTTTCAGAATGAAAATTGGTCAAGTATTTATAGAGATATTGAGGTTTGAAAAATCGTTAGAGCAAGCAAATTCATTAATTATTAATTCCACAGAAGTTTCGTGACTGCACAAAGTAACATGTCAGGTATGAAAAAACATTTTGTATGTCACATTCATTAATTATTAATCCATTAATTATGGAATGTACTCATTGATATATTAATCAGAAAGCCCGAAGCATGTAGCATAATTTATCACATCCCTTCATCCGGGATCCGTGGCCTCGCCCCACAGCCTGCAGCCCTATGTCCGCCGGCATGATCGAGAGGAGCCTGTGAATTATCCCTGCTGATGCACTGAATTGATGCAATCGTTCGACCAGAATATTCATTGTCAAGATGTTGCGTGATTAAATCACCAATACAGTCACTCGAATTTATACCGCCGACATACTTCTTAACAATCACCTTCGCCCCAGAAACCACAGTCAATCTGAACCACGCTGGCCACTGCTCAGACGCCATGACCGGACTACAGCACAGTTCTACTACGCAGTTTGGTTAAAGATGACTCGGCATTTTGGCACGCGCACAAAATTGTATTTTGAAAATAAATGCCGACGTTTACATTTCGGGTTTTGAAACTTTTGCCCCTTCGGCGAAAAATGTATAAATATAAAAGGCTAAAAATGTGTTTTATATTTATATTTCATTTCTCCTTCCTTCCTTCTTTGCGAATCGCATCGGCGTTTTTGGCCATCTTCCAGATCACGTGACGATCAAACGGGAAGGAAATTCAAAAATCTGTCCGGTTAGATACAAGATAATATTTTTTACTATCATAATCAATAAACAGTTGCCGAATATCTTGTAGAATGGCAGACAAGATAGGTTTTGAAAATGGAGATTTTTTATAACTTACGTGACCTCGTGACCTCGTCCCTGGCCTTGAACCCGGCCAAAAGTTATATCGTTGTGCAACACTCATCGACCTCTATCCCACATACTAAGTTTCATCAAGATCGGAAAGAAAAATTGTTGACGGACGGACATTTGGTCCGGCTTTATTAGGTCATCTCGGTAGAGATGACCTAATAAACGAAATTTATCATATTTATTACCTCCTCCATTGAAGCTGGATGGAGCGAGAGGTTGTTTTCACTCGTATTTGTCTTTTTGTGTGTCTGTGAGCAGGATATCAAAACGTTATGAACTGATTTGGATGAAACTTGGTGGACAGGTCGATGTGTGACAAGGAATAAATGATTCGATTTTAGTGAAGATCTGAATCCAGATACTGGAGTTTTGTTTAAAGTGATTCTTCACCAATGAGAGATAGGGCCAAGAACGATATGTAGCATGATATTTGTGTATGGATTCGGATGAAACTTGGTGGATGAGTTGGGTATGTGACAAGAATAAGCCAATTTGAACTTGGTTTAGGTGCGGATCCAGATCTGGCCTATCACTGGGGAACAAAACATATACTGTTTAGCCTGGCGGAGGTGTGCACTCCACCGACTGCCTCTATAGTTTCTGTATGTGACAGTTTGCCAGTCTGTTTGTTTTGAAGTTAATAATATTGTTGTGTAACGCTAATGGGGGCATCATGAAACCTTTTGTGCCTAGGGAAAGTGAACATTATCTCGGAAAGATTGCCACTGTGTCCACTGTCCAGGATAGACTAAAGTTTGGCAAGTATACAATTCATTGTCCAAAATATATTTATGCAAAATTTTGAAATGAAATTCCTTAGCTACCCCAATGATGCAGATGCATTTATTTATTTATTTATTTTAAAACATTGATCAAAGACTCATGGAGGAGTTTGTATGTCGTGCACATGCAGGACAAACATATCAGAATAGAGTGTTTCTACACAAATTTTAAGGACATCAGTCAATCATCATCAACAACACATACAGTATGTGATATGGGATTTGCACCTGGGTTCCTCACATCAAGAGCAGGGGTTCAGATGTGAGCATGAACAGGCCAACCCATAGGATGTTACGGGAAACAATTTTTATACCTCCGCTGACGAAGCCGCTGGAGACATTATCTTTTTGGGCCCTACGTGCATCCATGCTATTTTTCTGTTTTCTCTGCAACCGCTTATCGGATTGACAAGAAATTTCACCATAAGTGCAACTAATCAGGTAGAATGATTTAATGATTATGATGTCATCGGTCACGTGGTGGAGCAATAGTGGAGCAGCAGGGGCCAGAAAAGAGGCTTATTTAGTGAGATACCCACACCAGCAGTACCACATTTTCTAATGTGGTTATTATTGACCACGTACTATCCCTGTACATGAAAACCAATGATGCCAGTCTGGGAAATGGTGGCATTCTGAGAAATAGGTGAATTAAGGTCGTTGACCCCTGAATTTGGCAATATTTAGTAAAACGGCTATGGTTTATATAATTTTCATGTTACAATACCTTGATATACATCAAACTAATCCTAAGACGATAGGCTATAACATGCAATAACAAAAAAAAACATGTGACTGATAATTGTAAGTGCAGAACCAATTTTATTACAAATTTTGCCCCCAAAATCCAAATTTTCGCATTTTTCAAATACTTTTAGCATCACTCAGCACATGCATAATATAAAAGTATCAAATGTTAAGCATAAAAAAGTTTCTCTAGGGTCTGCTGCTATTATTCATATATAATATATTCTATTATCTTAAAGGTAAATCATATTTTCATCACATTTTGTCCAAGATGTCTTAAAATACCTGAAAATGGTATTATTCAATACTCATGGCAAATGACCATTAATTTCATGTGAAATTTCTTTGAAATAATATATTGTTGTAAGGAATTATAATTGTTGATGAGTATATCAATAACACACAGGGATAGATCCAGAATTTTTGGAAGGGGTGGGGGAGGGGGGTCGACCTATGTACTAACACCCCCTCCCCCTTCCTAAATATCACTAAATACATATGCACTAAAAAAAAGTGCCAACCCTAAAATAGTGCCCCTGACAAAGAATATTGGATTATATAAGATGATCCCATATGCCACAATAATCCTGAGATGACCCCCACATTCCTGAGATGGTCCCCACATGTGGCACTGCTATAAATAGCACTCTCATCAGCCATGAGTTTACAATGTATATGAAATTAGGTCAGTCACACTTGAACAGATGTGATAGACTACACATACTGCATGCAGCATGTTTTATGTGACACCCTCTTCTCTGTTAAAATGTAAGTATGAAAATATTTGTTTCTATTTTTTTTTAATTATGAATAGTCTTGTGATGAAGATGTATTACCATGTAGCAAATTTTCTGATGGAAAAACATGTGGTATACTGAATGTTTTGCCTACAGGCTGTTGAGCTGGGTTTAAATAGTATTGTCATGAGAATGTGTCTAAAATGGAAGTCATTACTGCATAAATTTTATGTAAGGTACATGGTGTTGTGAAAAATATCCCCCCTAAAAGAATAAAGTCCTACCAATAGGGTTTATCCCTCGGTCTAAAATACTTATGAATTTACATTGAATTATTTTCAATATATTGGATTAAATAGACTTATTTTGCCAAACTATTGGTGACCAATATTTTTTACGCTTGCAGGCAGATCCACATTTTCTCTTCTTGTACTCAAGATTACTTCAACAGCACTGAACAGTCATTTATTACAATATGGATGCAGAATTTGACACTGCTCCCATTGCCAAGAAAGCTAAGGGAGAAGATACCATTGACATTGATAAGTGTCTTTTTTGCACAAAATCCTTTTCATCAAAGGAACAGCCAGTCACTCCAGTTCTTAACAAACTACGGTCCTTATTCTCAGCATGCAGACAACGGAATGACTCAGTTCGTCAGAAACTTTTGGCCCATGAATCTGATATAATTTCAGCAGACTGAACAGCAGACAATTCTTCTGTCAGTCTACTGCGTGACTGGTTGTGATACGGTAAGCTCTTTTTTCGGCCATGGAAAGCGCACTGCCTTTAGGATAATGATGCAGAAAGCCGACCAGTTCCAGCCTCTTGGTCTGCTCAGATCTGATGAGCAAAACATTTCAAAGGAGATAGAAATGGCAGCCACAAAGTTTGTTGGCTGCATGTATGGCAAGACAAACTGCATGTCATTGAATGCCCTGAGGTGTCAGAAGACTGGACAGTGGAACATCCAGGGAAAGAAACTACGACCAACAGAAGACTCTTTCAGTCTGCATCGACTTCGCTCTGCTTATCAGCTGTTAATATGGAGACAAGCTGCTTACCCTTCTCCAACCTTACCTGATGCAACAGCATATGGCTTCGAACACAGCCCAGGTGGCACTGGTCTCCAGCCTCAAATGATGAGTCAATCGCCAGCTGCTCCAGAGTTGTTAAATGACCTTGTGTGTGACTGTCAACCCAATACCTGTACAGTGGAGTGTTCTTGCTTGGAGAGTGGCCAACCATGCACAGCAGCATGCACCTGTGAAGCCTTGGTGGATGGAGGGGACAAATCATGTTCAATTCCCTTTACTCTCTCTGCATTTTACAGTGATAATTCAGACTCAGATGCAGACAAGATATCAACATAATATGTAACAATAATGTTGACAGTTTCCTGGTATTTATCTTAGTAACTGATAATTTTGTTAGAAAGATTGCATTTGATGCCAAAAGTGGAGAGTTTGTATAAACAGCCATTATAGTCCTCAATATTTCTTTGAAATTTATTTTCAACAAAGTACATTGAAAAATTACCATTAAAAAAAATATTTATAGTAAAAAGAATTTGTACCCCCCCCCCCCCATTTACACAAATCCTGGATCCATCCTTGTGTGTTGTTGATATACTCATCAACAAATATAATTCCTTGTGACAATATAATATTTGAAACATTTTTCTCTTAATAAATATGAAATTAATCAAGTTAATGGTCATATGCCATGAGTACTGAATAATACCATTTTCAGGTATTTTCAGGCATCTTGGACAAAATGTGATGAAAATGTGATTTACACAAAAGATAATACAATGTATTATATTTGAATAATTGCAGCAGACTCGAGAGCAACTTTTTAATGCTTAATATTTGATACTTTTATTTTATGCATGTGATGAGTGATGCTAAAAGTATATGAAAAATATGAAAATTTGGATTTTTGGGGCAAAATTTGTAATAAAATTGGTTCTGTACTTACTATTTTCAGCTACATGTTCTTTTTTGTTATTGCATGTTATATAGCCTATTGTCTTAGGATCAGTTTGATGTATATCTAGGTATTGTAACATGAAAATTATAAAAACTATTGCCGTTTTAGTAAATATTGCCAAATTCAGGGGTCAACGACCTTAATTGACCTATTTCTCAGAATGCCACCATTTCCCAGACTGGCATCATTGGTTTTCATGTGCAGGGATAGTAGGTGTTCAATAATAACCACATTAGAAAATGTGGTACTGCTGGTGTGGGTATCTCCCTCTTTTGGTGGCCCCTGCTGCTCCACTACAACCATGTTGGAAAAAAGGAAAAAAAATTGGACCTGCGTATCTCCGAAACTGCTCCATGAAAAATTGAAACTTGGCACATGTCAAGTACTCCCCTTGGGAAACGAGTGATTTTTTTTTTATGTCATAAGTGGTTTCGTTATAACGTCATAAATGCATATGTCAAACGTTTTATCCAATCAGTATGAAAATTTTCAGGGTCATCTACGGCTAAATTGTTTGGGGGGAAAAAAATTGATGACATCATCGGTCACATGGTTCAGCAGCCATATTTAAAACCTTCAAAAATCATCTTCTCCAAAATGGCTGAACAGATCAAGGCAAAACTTTACAGTTATGATCGCCTATCCATGAGGAACAAAACGTTATCCACCTACGATGTCATGTCATGTGGTTTAGCAGCTATGATTTTTTTGAAGAATAAACCTTCAACAATCATGGACTCATGGACTTAGGGTGGCTGGTTCATGGTTTCAGCACCCACAGGCTCATCGCTGGACTTGCTATTCCAACGCTGGTGTTGTGGCAAAGGAGATTGAGCATGTGCTCGTTGATGGTCGCTGGAAGATGATCCAGAACTGCAGGGTCTAACGGAGTGCTCAGTTCCTCAATACTGATCACAGGCTTGTTGTAGCAATTCTAAAGTTGCAGCTTAAATCTGGGAGAACGGTACCATCCTAGCCTCGGCTGGATGTTGGCAAGCTCAAAGATGAGAGGGTAGCTGAGGAGTTTGCGAACAGGCTGAGTGGGGATTTGGGGGTCTGGGTGTTTTAGAGAATCCTGAAAGGTTGTTGAATGTCTTCAAGACCACCATCCTTGATGTTGCCGGTAGATGTCTTGGAACTCAGCAGAGGGCGAAGAAGAATTTTGTCTCTCAAGGGACATTGAATTCTATTGACCAGAGTCGCAGGACCAGGCTTAATGGCAGAGCTGAGCTGTTCAGCAAATTGAGGCATAAAACTATGTACACTGAGGGTGGACAAGGAAACCTCGATCTGCGAGGAATTTGAAAGGGGGTTGAGCATCACTTATGGTCAAGTGATTCTCGTCCTTACAGGGTAATTCGCACATTGCGTTCATCCAAGCCCATTCCTCGGTGTACTGCATTTGAAGCAGAGGGTGGTGGGCTTGTGACAGAGAAGTCCGAAGTGAAGGCCCGCTGGGCCGGTTACTTTGAGCAGCTGCACCAGGCTGATCCACCAGCTGTTGAGTTGGATGTCATGGGTGTTACTATCCCTATTGCTGACCCCCCAATCAACTGTGATCCATCTTCGTTTGTGGAAACAGGCTGCGGTGAACCGGTTGTAATGTGGTAAATCTGCTGGGATGTGGCATTCATGTTGAACTTCTCAAGGCTGGTGGAAATGCTGTACTCGTATTATTGCATGTAGTTCTGTGCTCTGCCTGGAACACAGGCATCATCCCAACTGACTGGAAGATGGGCCTCGTTGCCCCTCTCTGGAAAGGGAAGGGTGATCGTCAGGATTGTAGCTACTGAGGGGTGACGTTTCTCTCAGTGCGGGGCCAGGTGTTTGCTCGGATAATTCTTGATAGGTTTTGCCACCATCTGCTTGAGCAACAGCACCCAGAGCAGTCAGACTTTACACCAAAGAGGTTAACGGTTGACCGTATATTTACTCTTCAGATCCTCACCAAATGCAGACGAGAGTTTCGGCAGGGGCTCGCAGCCCATGTTGATCTCTGCAAAGCGTTCACTTCAGTGAATCGGGATGCCCTCTGGAGGATTCTTGGTCTTGGTGGGGTGCCACCGAAACTGATCAATCTGATGTCTGAACTATACTCTGGTACTGAGAGTGTTGTAAGATGTGGTGCTACCATTTCCAACTTATTTCCAGTTGTTTCTGGAGTTCGTCAGGGGTGTGTATTGGCCCCCACACTTTTCAGCACTTGTATGGACCGCATTCTGGGGAGGATGTCGGAGAGATCAAGCTGCGGTGCATCGTCTGGTAATGTCAAGATCTCTGACCTTGATTTCACAGATGATGCAGTCATCTTTGCGAAGACTCTGGATATCCTTTTGGGGCCCCTCGAGGTGCTGAATGAGGAATCGGAGCCACTGGGATTACGGGTTTCCTGGGTCAAAACTAAGATCCAGGCTTTCAGTGACATCTTGGATGCTGCTATCTTGTCTGTACCCGTTTGTGGTGAGGATGTTGAAGTCACGGAGAGATTCCCTTTCCTTGGTAGTGATATTCATGTGTCTGCTGGCTGTGAGCCAGAAGTCAATGGGCGTCTGTGTTGGGCCTGGAGTGTCATGCTGCTCTGGCACATGCTCCCATACCTGACCTGACCTGACAAACATTCTTCTCTATTCTCTATAATTTGACCAAAGTCATCTTCCATCTGCTTGGAAGTCAGCTAACATTACCTTCATCAACCATCCTTGTTGCTTTTTTATTGCACGAGCAATAACTACTTCCACTCGCTGTGAAGCTGTGTTGGATGCTTTGGTTTGAACCGCCGCTTAAAATGAGTGAAATGAAACGTTTTGAAAATTTTGAATTATTCTCACTCAAATTTTAACATCACTGCAATGCATATTGTTTTGTTGTTTAAACTTTCATTATAGGTGAAGTATATATCTTATATTTTATCACATAAGAAGATGACTTGTAATACAGTAAACCCTCCAATATCACGGGGGTTAGGTTCCTGGAGAATGCCGCAGTAATTAAAACCGCGATCGTGGAAACCAAGGACCAATGGGAAAGCCAGGGTTCGGTTCCTGGGTTTCAGAAAATAGAGGAAAGTGGACGGCAGCCAGAGATAAACACGTCACAATTGAAATAAACATGTAAATGTATACTGTCGAACCCTGCTATTCGTGGATTCGCTATTCAATGGCCCCGTATATTTGCAGGTCATAAAGTTTGTGCTGCTTCAACATTCGCGTATTCTCGTATTTGCGGGTTTATTTATTTTACTTTTGTTTAAGTTTTTAAAATTATTATTATTATTATTCTTTTTTTAACTCTTCGGGACTGGTCTGCTATATCCACCTCGGAAATTAGAAATCAGCCAACATCACAGCATTACATTAAAAAGGTACAAAAACAGATCCCCCTTAACTGCAGCCCAATTAGCTTACTGTACTTCCAATCATCAGCAAGGTCATGGAATCCAGCATTGCAGTTGACATAAAATCATTCCTTTTCTCTAACAGCCTCATCTCAGATCATCAATTTGAATTCAGACCTGGTCACTCTACCTTGGACATGCTGCTTCTACTCTCCCAACAATGGATGGAAGCCCTCAATATCAGATATGAGATCAGGGCCATCTCTCTAGACATATCTCGAGCTTTCGATACAGTCTGGCATCCTGCCTTGCTCTCCAAACTGTCTGTCTATGGAATCAAAGGCCATCTCCACTCTTGGATTCCTGACTTGCTCCTCTCTCGTAGACAACGTGTGGCTCTCAACAGAACCCTTTCATCTCCTCTCCCTCTTCAGGCTGGAGTACCCCAGGACAGTGTTCTCGGCCCCATATTATTGCTCATCTTCATCAGTGATCTCACTGACTCTGGAAAATCCTCTTTATCTCTTTGCTGATGACTCCACTCTCTGCTGTAACATCTGCCATTCTAATGACAAGCAGTGGCCTCTTCCCGCTTCTCAGACCTTGACAAAATCACAAACTGTTCAAACACATTTTTACTTATGTATATATTGTCCACCCTTTGCATTCTCCCTTACCCCTCATCGTTGTCTGCATCCCTTGTTTGTCCATGTCTCCATCTCCTTTCTCCCTCCACCCTGCTGTTGTTGTTTCCCCTTTTCCTGCTGTTCCCTTTGTGTTATGTTGTGTCCTGATTTGTTCTGTGTAATCGCTCGTCATAGAATTTGTTTGTGTTTTTGTAAACAATGCCCTGGCATTTGCGGACCCCAACATTTGCAGCATTTTTCAGGAATGTACTCCCCCCCCCTCCCCCAAAAAATAGCAGGGTCCGACAGTATATAATGCATCCTTAACTACCTTACCTTGAACCACGATCTTCCTTGCTTGGAAATCAAGGTAGCAGAGACATCGTCTTCCAGAATAATCCTGTCTCATCAGTGTTAAAACCTGCTCTGTCATAAATTCCTTTGCCTCGATTTGTTTCATGAGCTGAGGTTGAGAATGTGTGTTTGAGAATGGAGGTCGAGTCTTGGCGTCAGAAATTAAGGATTTTGGAATAGTGGTTCGAGTACGGGTGTCGGAAAATGAAAGTTTGGGAATGAGGTTTGAAAAAATGAAGGTTTAGGAATGAGTAAGAATGCAATGGGGAAGGTTCAACGTACAAACATTGACCCCTTAATGGCTGCCCACAGATGCCACATTTTCACCTCGAGCCCACCGATATAACAACTTGGTCTCTTCGCCCGTCATAACCTTTCTGTGCCTTTTGGCATAACTAACTTTGTCCATCGCTTTACGTTTGGGTGCCATTATAAAAGCAGTGCAGGAGAAACAGCACAAGGCTCGTAATGGGAGGAAATCGTTCATGCATGGGACGTAAACGACGACTCATCTCAGCTCAAAAAACACGATAACGAAATCAGAACACAATCGGTTTCACGCGATTGGTTGAAACCAGCGATATTAGAACCTGTGATATTTGAGGGTTTACTGTACTGGCTACCACAGGGTGGCACTGGACGATACACATTTACATGGAGAGAACTTGTGTCTTCTATCCCTTGGGTCTTAGGGATAGGAAGAGAACCCCCTCCCTGAACATCCTTCCCAGATATGCTACCCAAACAGAAACCATAGTTGAGGTGCCCTTAGGCAACATGCAAAATTTGAATTGATTTGGTTCAGTTTTTGTTTTTTTTTTAAGTTTTTGAAGCATATATAAAATATACAAATGACGATGGTTGGGTGGGGGACTATGTTCACTGATACCTTCCTGGTGTCTAATGAGGTCAGACAGGGTGGTGTCATGTCCCCCTTTCTGTTTAACGTGTACACAGATGATGTGTCAAAAAGTTTGAATAGTGCAAAGGTTGGTTGTAAAGTGTCAGGAATGTCTGTCAATAACATGTTATGCTGATTATATGAATCTACTGGCTCCTTTTATGTTTGCCTTATGGATGTTATTGGAGATTTGTTAACAGAAAGCTGCTAAACATGATATCGTGTACAACACCACTAAATTGGTATGCACGGTGTTTCAGACTCGACAGGTTAGGTTTGACCACGAGCCTGATTTTTACTTGTATGGTGGCAAGTATACATAACTAGGTCACATCATCATTAATAATATGCATGATGATCACGACATGAAGCGACAATATCGCTCCAGGTGCGAGCAAATATGCTGCTCCATCGGTTTTTCATCTGTTCTGATGAAATTAAGTGTCATTTGTTTCACTCCTTCTGTTGCAACCGATATTGTTCAACTTTGTGGAGCAATTTTGTTTCGTCATCCACGCATAAAATCAGTGTCGACTATAACGATGCCTTTCGATGGTTGTTGGGCCTTACTAGCCGGGCTTCCAAAACTTTTGCAAATCATAAGGTGATGTCTTTTTACGAATTGCTCACGAAGTCAGTGTATAGCTTGAGAAACCGTGTCATTATTACTGACAACATGCTCGTGAAATCATTCATTGTTGTTCGCCTTAGTGCTTCATCACTTGTACAGAGGTGGAATGAATAACTTTCTTTTTGTGTGATACTAATACTGTACTGTACAGTGATTGATGATTTCACGTATGGACTTTGTGTTTGAAATTACGGAATATTATTATTATATATAGAAAAATCACTTGTATGGTATAGATTTGTGAATGTCTTAAATGTGCTGAAGTTGTTTTTGGACATCTCCTTCTCCTCCAACAGATTGTAGCTTCAGAACTGCACATAGCAAAGATCTGGACCGACATCAACGTACCCACACTGGTAAGTATGATCAGTTTGTCCATGCCTCTTGGCAGTTTTAGAGGTGGGGCAGGGTAGGATTTTAACTTGGAGTTATGGATGTCTTCGAATATCCTTTCCTTGTCTGGCATTTGTTTACTGCACAACCTCATGAGCCTTAGATCAATGTTTCATAAAATAAAAGGATGAATGCCATTGTCTGTCTACTTTGCCACAGGTGAGCGTCCATTTAAATGTGATGTGTGCGGCAAAGGTTTCTCACGACGTGACAAGCTGAAAGTACACACTCGGCTGCATTCAGGGGAGCGCCCACATGCATGTACCCTCTGTCCATACGCTGCTGCAGATGGAAGCAGCCTCAGCAAGCACTTGCGTGTGCATCGTGATGAGAGGCCGTTTCGTTGCCAGATCTGTCCCTATGCAAGCCGTAACTCCAGTCAGCTCATTGTACACCTGCGTTCGCACACTGGTATGCTTGCCTGCCTGTTCGTGTAACTTTGATTGGAAATCAGACCTATCAGCTTAATTTTATTTGTGGGGAAGGTATTGGAAACATTGATTAGTAATCCAGTGAGGAACCCTTTAGATAAATCCAAATTTGTTTAAGATAGTCAACACAGGTGTACAGCTTCCAGAAGGCATTTAATGAGGTACCATACCAAAGGTTTGTGTTAAGGTTGGTCATAGCTCAACAAGGGCTTATCTGACTTGAGTTTAAGGCTTATGGAGTTGGTAGAGTAGAACACCAGATGGAGAACTCCTTTCAGGATAGGAAGTCAACCAAGGGGTCAAGAGGAATGTCTAACTGGAGTATTGGGGTAACTCGGGCATTCGTGTTCAGACCATGATATTGTTTGTAATTTATTTCAGTGATTTGGACAGCAGGGCTTAGAGTACAATTTAAAATTTCCATATGACAACCTTAGTGGTAAGGAAGCTAACAAAGAGTGGGGTGATAAGATTCCTGAAAGCCTAAATGTTCTCATTGCGGAGGCAGAAAAGTTGCAGATGCCGTTCAATATTGGGTTCTTATGGATCATGCAAGGAACAATTTTGGATTGTGTGTAAAGCAGCAGAAGGATCTCGAGGTCGTTGTGGATTATGGGGTTTCATCATTCAGCGCAGTGTCGGACAATAACGTGAAAAGCAAATAGGATTTTTGGGTTTGCATTCGCAAGAGGATCATTTATAGATTGAAGGTGTCATTAACATTAAACAGGAACGGTGCGAGGCCTCACTTGGATTATTGTGTTCAGCTCTGGTTTCCGTGTTTTACGAAGGATATGACATCGCTACCATATAAGGTGTTGAGCACAGTTTGAATTCCACACACAAGTTGGTTAAGCTATGCAGAGCAGCTGAGGGAATCCGAGAGTTTTACATGAGAAAGGAGGTGATCAAAAGACTATCTCGTAGAAATGTTTGAGATAATGATCAGTATTTAGAAAATAGATGCAGGAAAGTTTATTTGTTTTTTACTGATGGATTGCAACAGGACAAGGGGGCATAGCTTGAGAGTGAAAAAGAGATGGGGAAGAAGTGAGGCAGGGGTATTTATCAGTCGTTAATGTATGGAATGGTCTTCCTGGAAGGTTAGTCATGGAAGGGACAAGCCGATAGGTTTAAAATTGAATTGGATAGGTACCTTGAAGCAATGGGAATTGGGGGGGGGGTGAGAGGGGAGGGGAGGGGAAATGGGAATCACCAGGATGTCGGCAGATATGGTAGGTCGACTCTAAGGCATGTTGTGCTGTGCTGATGGATATTTAAGATGTTCTGATTCTTATAAGCACGGGGTCTTGTTTTATGTGAATATCTTTTGCGTTCATTCAACCCTCACCCAACTGCCATTTTCACCCTCAAAAAAGGATATTAAAAAAAAAACGTTTTCATTTCAAAAAGTTATTACAAAAATAAATGTATGAGAACAGCACTCGGTAGAGCGCATACTGTTGTGGGCCGGGTATCGGCGGTGAGCACGACCGCTAGATGGAGCAGTAGAGTCTGCTCCACCGAACACCCGGAATCTAGATCGTACCTTTCCGATAACTCCGAAGGTACAGGTCCCTTACAGGACCGTGAATAGTCAATAATTCAACCGCGTGGGACAGGGTTATTTGCCAAACTTCAAAATACCTAGAGGCCCACGTGGCGAGCTACCGAGGAATTCACACCCTCGACGGAGCTCGAACGGGACGAGCCGTTACCGTGCTCGACCCGTGCGTAACCCGAGCGGATGGTTACCGAGGTCCCGTCGGTCCAAATGCACAACTATGGCAGCAACGGCCTTTTTAATCCCCCAACACGCACCATGGCGAGCCAATGAAGGAAAGGACAAGGACGAGCTGGTACATTCAACAAAATGGATATTTATTTACAATAGGGGGGAGGGAACACACAAAGAGCAGAGTTAAACTGACTGAGCAATGCAATCATGTACAAGCGAAAGCCCTTACCAATTCCTACTTACAGACGGGGCCCAAGGACACACACGCACACACAAATACCCAAAAGAAGATGGATTTCAACGGTCTTTATTCGGCTCTCCAGCCGAGGAGGATAGTTCGGCTGGGAGTCAGGACGGCTGTCTACCTGGCCGCGAGCGTGCGGCTGGACGTCCACCCCTTCCCGGAGCTCCGGTCGCCAAAGGATGGACCAGGACAGCCAAATCCAGAGGAGGCGAGACGAGGTGACCTCCCGTGTTGAGTTGGCCGATCGCTTGTCGTACTGCACCGGACGAGACGCCTCGTTTCCGCGGGGGTGCAGCCAGACGCAGACCAGACCGAAGACGCGCTCAAGCACACGGGACCAATCTCCTCTCTCTCGACCCGACAACCAGGATGCCACTCCGAGTGCCTGGGACGAAGGATGAAGGGTGGACGCCAACCAGCGTGAGCGCGAACGAAGCAGCGGGCGCCAGCAGACAAGGTCAGGCGATCCTGCAGACCAAAAACCAACTCAACTCAGATCCCTTCTGTCAGATCGTGCCAAACTATTATTCACCCCCTCTCCAGAGGGGAGGAGCTGCCTGCCATGGACCAGCTCTCGCTCACTGGACGGTTTTGGCACGCAAAATGCGTTCGTCACCCCCGTGATTGGCCAAAAGGGGTGCCAAGTCCGCTGATTGGACCGGGGGGCGTGGCGGCCGCCACGGCGGACCGCCCCTCAAACAGGGAGAGTAACATTCTCCTGCGTTGTGGCGCTCATTGACCGACTGACGGCAACCTCGCTCGCATCCCCCTGATTGGTCGAGAGCCACCGCAAGGTCCCTCCTTGAACTCCACCCACCGCAGGCGCTATGACGTCGGGTTGAGGAAGCGAGGTGAAGGCGTGTTGTTGTTATTATAAGTGTAAAAATCCTATCTATAAAGTAACTTCGCAGCACATGCACACTTAATTCTCATTAGACATAGGGGAAAGGGAGCTCGCTATCCACATTTACTTGTCAAAATAACTGAGCTATGGGGACCTGAATGTTGAGTGCTCATGGCTTCCAGATTCGCAACAATACTTCCGCCAGGCTAAATAGTTTACGTTTTGTATCCCACTGAAAGGCCGGATCTGGATTCCGGACCTGAACCAAAATCTAATCGGCTTGTTCTCGTCACCAACCCAACTCATCCACCTAGTTTTATCATAACTGGTTCATAATTTTTTGAAATATCATGCTATATATCATTTTTCGTCCCATCTCTCAATGGTGAAGAATCAATTAGTAATTTTAAAATTCTCGTATTCAGATTCAGATCTTCACCAAAATGCAATTGATTTGTCCTTGCCAATCACCCAACCTGTCCACCAAGTTTTGTCCGAATCCGTCCACAACTTTTGGAGATATCTTGCTGTATATCAATTTTCGCCCTATCAATGGCGAAGAATCAATTTTAATAATTCTAGTAGTCATCTCCGGATCCATATCTTCACCAAAATCTAATCAGTTCGCCCTTGTCACACACTCAACCTGTCCACCAAATTTCATGTAAATATGTCCACAACTTTTTGGGATATCCTGCTCGCAGACAAACAGACAGACTGGTGAAAACATAACCTCCTTCCACCTTCGGTGGTGAAGATAAAAAACAAAAAACAGAGTGCCCTTATGTGGTCCGTTAGTAGAGCAACGCTTTTCCCTATTTACGTCATGTATGCAAATGTAACATTATGGGATGCAATTGTGATAAATGGGCACCTCTAAGTTAATTCAATTGCAAAATAATGAACACTTCTAAATATCGCATGGGATGGGGGTGAGAGAGGCTTGAGACAGAGACAGAGACAGAGACAGAGACAGAGACAGAGACAGAGACAGAGACAGGGGAGAGTGAGGAGATTCCAGCAGATGTGACGTCCAGTTTAACGGCACACATTGATGAATCACCCTGCCTGTGAAACACCGGGATAAGAGTTTTCAGCTTGCTCGGGATTCGAACTTTGGCTAGACAGTTTCGAGCGAGCATGCGTACCTCTCGGCTATCCTGCCGTGATGTTAAGGAAACGGCACACACAATGATGAATTACCCTGCCTGTGAAACACAGGGATGACAACTTATAGCTGGGTCGGGATTCAAACCCAGGGTAGACAGCTTAGAGCGAGTGTGTGTACCTTTCGGTTATCTAGCCATGATGTTAATGAAACGTTTCATTTTTTTTATGATTGTATTTTTCCAATGAAATGGTTGATAAGGAACGGGTGTCTTGGCAAGTGTTGCCGATTTGTTATATTAAATTCACACCTCCCGGAGACACTCGAAATATCAAATATGTCCAAATAAGACAAATGAACACTTTTTTTTTTTTGGTAGCAGTCTGAAGTGCTGCTAAGTTCAATCCTGGAGCTCATTTATTAGTATAGATATCTGCCAGGCTATTTGTCTGTTTGTTTATGAGCAGGATATATCAAAACGTTATGGACGGGTACGGATGAAACTGGTGCACAGATTGGGTATGTGATGAGGACGAATTGTTTAGATTTTGGTGAAGATCCAGACATTATATATATTTTTTTAATTCTTAAAATTCTGTAAGTGATTCTTCACCATTGAGAGATTGTGTCAAAAACTACTGTATATATCACAGGATATTTGAAAAAGTTCTGAACGTGCTTTGACAATACTTAGTGGATGAGTTGGGTAGGTGACAAGAACAAGCTGATTAGATTTTGGTTCGAGTCCGGATGCAGATGTGGTCTTTCAGTGGGATACAAAGCCTAAGCTGTTCAGTCTGGCAGAGGTAGGCGCTCTACCGAGTGCTGTTCTTGTTTGACATTGTTTCTTGTTTTGGATTACAAGTAATCTAGAAGTTTGCCATATCGTATGAGGTTATGGTTTTTCCTAAAATTGAGCATCAACTTGTCCTCAAAATTTTACTTGAAGATTTTGCCAGCTCCAAGGAAATCCACTAACACATGGTAGCAATGTATGGTGAAGGTGTGTCCTCGTATTCTGCAGCAGCCCAATGGGAAACTAACTTTAAGTGTGGATGAGTCCCTTGAAGATGACCAGGATGACACAAACCCGGATGATGAGTCCCTTGAAGATGACAGAATGGCCGGAAGATGTGACTGAGCTACAAACTGTTGTTCAGCTAAAGACATTAATCTTGGAGAATCGACGAAATATCCATGCAACTTGGAATTTCTCAAAGCAGCACTTTCACCATCATCGACGAACACTTTGGTATGTTCAAGGTCTCAACAAGATGGTTTCCCCGAAATCTCAAAACTCATGATCACCATGATCACAATTACTGGCATCATGTCATAAGCTTCTTGAACCATTCAAAGCAAATCGAGCCAACGTCTTCACTCATCTGGTAACTGATGATGAAATGTGACTTTATTCCTGGGATCCTGCAAACCAAACTGACCTCCATGCAATGGAAGCACAAGGGATCACTACCACCAAGTACATTTTGCATGCAACTCTCAGAATATTGCAGACATACTTTGTAAAGGGGACGAGATGTTTGTTCAGACGAGTACATACAGGGTATTACGTGGGGCGAGGGGGAAAGAGGGTCAAACTTTCGGGCAGATTTGAATGCATGAGAGGTGGAGTCTCGCCAGAATTAAAAAAATAATAATAAATTGTTTATTTAAATTCGGTATAAACTTTGGTATTGAAGAAGCTCTCACAAATGTTTTAGGATTTACCCAGTAACTTGATCTATGAATTTATTAGTGCAGTGACCCTATTCTTATGGTGAATTGAATCTAATATAACATGTAAGGGGCATTCAAAGAGTTCTAGAAACTTGGTGTTTGTTGGCACTCTCTTTCCATGGTTTATCGCTTGTTATAAATTTAAAATCACGTTAGGTACTTGCCATTCGTTTAATTAATTATCTCTGCCACCGAAGGTGGATGGAGATTATGTTTTCACTCCTTTTGTGTTTGTTTGTCTGTCTTTTGTTTGTCCCCTTTTTCCCCTGTTTGTGATTTTTCTCATTTTAAAAATGTATTCAACAGTGATTGTTCTTTGTTTTGATATGCATGTCTGCAAGGAAAGTATCATACAAATGCAAACTATTTCAGAAGGCATTCCATTTTAGAGTATGGTGCTTCTCGTATGTCCTAAATTTGTTGTTGTGATTACCTATTTCATTGATTTAGCTTGGCTTCCGATTTATGAAATACTTGCTTTTAATACCATAGAAAATAATGATTACATCAATACTACTGACATGTTAAAAAAATTATTTACTTTCCACAATTTTGATGACTATTTGCTTTCCATAACAGGTGATGCCCCATTTCAGTGTCCCCAATGTGAAGCAAAGTTCAAGATCAACTCTGATCTTAAACGTCACCTTCGCACGCACTCGGGCGAGAAACCTTACCAATGTGCGTTCTGTGAGTATCGTTGTGCCATGAAAGGTAATCTCAAGCCACATGTCGCTGCACATCATGGAGATCCCTCGGCTTTGCACTGCACACACTGTACTTTTTGCTGCGGCACCAAGGCTGACATGCGACGGCACACTCGTGAGGTACATGCAGGTGCTCCTCTATGTACAACCTGCAATCGTGCTCGCCACCAGGCATCAATAAAAGTTTCTCGCCAGGACAGAGCTTCCTCCTCCTCCAATACAGGTCATATTAGCCGTGCAACTTGTAGGCTTGAAGGGCAACGACCATTCCGCTGCGAACAGTGCAGCGCAGCATTTGTGCGTGCTGACTCTCTTCGCAGCCACTGCCGGCAACATGGTGACACAACACGCTTGCAGCAATCTTCAACCTCCACTATTTCCAGCGCCTCCTCTACTGATATTACAGCAACTACAGGCACAACACTTGCGGTGTTGCAGCTCCATGGCGATGATGCACTGACCGTGGGGCATTTGGGTGATGTGGCATCAAAATCTGATGGAGGAGGGGGAGTTGTTCACATACTCATTGCAGGTGAACGTACCAGTCCAGCAGCAGATATTGGAGCTGATATTGTGAAAGCAGCATTGGATATTGCACATACTCCACCTGATTCGGTCGTGATGCCAACCAGTATGAATGCAAGTGGGAAGCCGCTGCAGTTTCTGCAGCTGCTCACACAAACTGGACCTGTTACACAGGAGGAAACTTCCAGTACTATTGGTTTCACTACCACACTGGCAGATTCTGCAATTCTCCCTTCTGTGTCCTCTTCGGGACTTCTACCTCAAATGACTATTAGTTTGGAGGCTTTGCTCTCACCAAAGAGCTGCACGTTGCTTAGAGAGACGACCAATGGTGGTGTAAATGGAGGAGGAACACTGTTTGCTGCTCGCTCCCAGGTTGAAACCATGAGCGTGGAGTCTACAAACCTGGAGCTATCTTCCACAACAGAAAACCAGGCCCCTAGAGTACACTCACCTCCTCGTAGTATGAGTCTTTTGGCAGGGACGCTAACAGGTCAGGTGCTGGTCCGAGCGAGCCCTGCTGTTGAGGTTTCTTCTCTTGCCACCCCAGAGGCACTGCATTAGTTAGCCACAAACAGGTTCATAGAGAGGCCCATTGTTTTTTTCTCTTCCAGTTTCAGCCATTCTGATGGCAGTTTAGTTGCCATGTCATTAAGGTGAAAATATTTCAGGCCATCTAGGTTGGAACCTAAAACTCTGAACGGATTTGAAAAAGGTTTATTTATTAGTCATACCTTAAAACCGGGTGTTATTGTGACTGTCATTGTCGGTAGGAACGATGGATTTTTTTGCACTGTTGTTACTGGTTGCAATATATCAGTTTTGTTTTGACTTCCAAGTTGGCTTGAAGCAAATAGTGTTTTATTTTTTCGAAATAACCTAGATTTTTTTCCTTTGCTCTTGAAGCTGGGATATATTTTATCTCGTTGATGATTTGCTGAGGTTGTTAATATAGGGCATTACTCAGGCCTGACTTGATGTTGTGCATCTATTTTTTAAGTTGGTCCCATTTTGAAAGATGTTGTTGTTGTTGTTCAAAGCTTGTTCCATGATGCTTACATATGAATAGTTGAATTTAAATTTAAATATTGCCCATTGTGCCTTAATATCGAGAAAACTGAGTGTGCCAATGTCATGTTTGAAAGGGTGATGCGAAACTGAATGTGCTGCGTTACTTGATAGACCAAGAGTGAAAGTAAAATAAGACTGTTGTGTTCTTCACAGTGTATATATCCGGTCAAAATATTGTCAAATTGACTTTATATGTACACTTTATAATAAATGCAAGTTTTCCTCGACATGGATATTTTTGGAGGAAATAAATTAGTTGCAAGCAATGAAATCATGTGGTCATTCGTCTCTCTGCCACTCACATCGGTCACTCAAATTGAAAGTTGCTAACTGCAGCATCTTAACTTTTACAGTGTTCAGTGTCGATAATTTCTTTCCAAACTACTGTTGGTCTGACATGAACTGCAACACTTCCCAGCCAAATTTTTCGTTGGAAATCAGTTGCGTTGGGTGGTTTCTTGTCTTATGATACGATTGTATATTAGCAGAAGGTGTGTGTGTGTGTGTGTGTGTGTGTGTGTGTGTGTGTGTGTGTGTGTGTGTGTGTGTGTGTGTGTGTGTGTGTGTGTGTGTGTGTGGAGGATAAATGAGGCTTCTGAGGTGTCCATGCAAATGAATGGGGAAAAGGGGGTAAACTCTCAGAATTAAACCCTGAAAACCCCTAAACAGGAGACTCATTCCTCCCCCTCCCATACAAATGTATAGGCTAACCTTTCTGACTCGAGGCTCATAAGGTTAAAACAGAATGATTTTCTCCCCCTCCCATCCAAGCTCATGTTAAATTGAAACTGTCTCAAGACCCCAAAAACCCCCCAAAACACAAAAATATATAATAAAAAAACCCAACCCCCCCCCACCTCCACCCCCACCCCCTCTGACTCTCGGCCCATCAGGTAAAAATAGGATACCGATCTCTGCCCCAATGAGTACATGTGAAACTGAGACTTACTGATTTCCTTTTATATTTCACTCCACTCAGAGTGATCCAATAAATATTTGTCCCATGTTCTATTCGAGGTAATAAATTAATTTTCCGATTATATTCATCACCATCGAGTATATTCACAAAGATTATTTTAGAACTTAGTTCTTGGTTTATATGTCTTTGTTGAGCAGAAATAAAATGTCCGTTTATATGTCCGGTTATTTCTTCAATAAGACTTATTTGATATTTCTCACATTCTTTATGTTTCCCATTTAAATACCAAGGTTGATTACATCTCCACTCTTTGGTTTGGTTATTGCTTGGTTCTATCATTTATAAATCAGTAAAAAGACGCCCCTTAACACTTATACTTATAACCATAAGGGATACTCTTGATTCTATTCCCTAAAATATATATTTTATCATCAAAAGCTCCTCATGCTTTGTTATGTATCTCTTCTGTATATAATTGATGTTTATAACTTCTTATTGTATTCATTTTTCTGTACTCTTCCATCTTTAAAGTTAAACAGTTGTAATAATGTTTAAAGTTTATTGTTTCCTTGATTATATTTTTCTTTATTCCATTTAGCTTCTTATCGCACCTTTCAATGTTATTATTATCAATATACGTAAAAGCATAAGACTTTAATCTCAAACCCACAAATTCACTCATGACCTTTCCACCCAACTCATCCTTAAACGTACCAATAACCTTTTTATTCTTTAATGAAAGCAACATACTATCAGACTTGTAATTACTTGTATCATTCATATCAATATTGTTGCGGTTGAGGAAATTTGCAAACCACCATTCAGGTCCCGAAGGTGAGATATCTCTGTAAGTACATCTGTAGTTAGCCCAAACCTGTTGTTTAGAGAGAACAAATGTGATTCATTCGGGCTGTGACCCTTTGAGATAGCCGTTTTTCTGTTCTATCTTTATTTTGAACCAACCACGTCTCAATCGCCATCACACAACAACCACCAACCACAACACTGCTTCACAACAACAACAACGCCAACAGCCACGATCTTTACCTTCACAACTCGCTCCCGCAAACATCGCATCACCACCATTCCAAACGGCACCAGGGCCATAAACCACCACCATAAACCCTCCACCACCTTCACCTCTCTCCTTCTGTGAGCACCGAGCGTCAGGCTGTCCTGGGCTCGTACGGGACGTGCACCGAGCCGCGAGTGCAAAATGCAGCCTTTCCGAGGAGAATTCGGATCAGGAATGCTACACGCCCACTTCTGATCCGTCCAATCTGCAAGCGCGGGGCGGTTTGGCCCCGCCTCCAGGCGCGTCTGTGTGGAATCGAGATATGCAAATTCTAGGATCAGGGGAGATTCACGCCCCTTTTCCTCCGTCCAATGGGCAAGCGTGGCTCCACCCCCGAGCTCGTCCTGATCCAGAAATTTGCATATGGGTTCTCCTGCCGGCCTATAAAGCGCCGAGCACAAGGCGAATCTCGGCAGAGTCGGTTTGGGCAGAGTCAGCCTTGGAAGAGCGGAGAGTGGCAGAAAAGGCAGAGTCGGCCTTGGAAGAGCGGAGAGAGTTTTGGGCAGAGGCAGTTTGGAACGCGGAGTGGAGTGGGGAGGCGAGGGCGTCCCGGTGGTTTTCGGCAGTCGGCTGAGGAGAATTGGGGGAAGAGACCGAGGAGCTCGGGTCCGAGGCAAGGAAGACGGCAGTCGGCGACGTCGCGGTGGAATCGCTCGTCACGGGACCCAAGCAACCAGCTATACTCTTTCCCCAGAGCATCAACAATTCCCCCCCCCCAATTTTTCCCCCGCTCAGAGATAGTGCGAAAAGGGGGCCCCGTTCCCACCCCACTCCAAGCAGTGCCAACGAAACCCACGAAGGAGCACGAAAACGGGGCACCGCCGCTCTGCCACATTTGCAGCTCATCACAAAGACACGGGTAGGACCCGCCCGGTCTCGCGGACCTGACCGCTCTTTCAGGCCCTGCGCAAATATTGGCCCACAGGCCCCGTCTGCCCCCTTGTCTTTGAGGGTGGCCCTTTTCTTTTGTTTCTGTGTAAACGTGTGTGTGTGTGGCGCCAGTCTGGTGAAGTAAAACTGTTAAGTGTTGCCGTGTGTCGGTCTTATTCGGTAGTATCTCTGCGTCATTGTTTCTTTTGTTACATCTGCTTTTTGTGCATAATTGTTTTAATTGTATATGTGTGCTTTCCGTGTGCCGCGGAATAAATGTGCATCATGTTGAACTGTTTTCCCGTTTCGCTTCGTCTTTTCTTTAATTGAATCTCCATCTTGCTTCACGTAAAGGGTTGGTAGTGGGCTTAATACGCCCGATAATTAATCGGAACCGTCAAGGCCGACGATAACACCGCTCGGTTATCCCGATAGTACGGAACGGATCGCTTAAGCGGCCCGTGTCCGGAGTCGACCTGCGGCGAGGTGCGATCGCCCGGTCTACCCTCCGCGTGGGTACTCAGGTAGGTCGAGTTTGACGAACAACCCTATCCCACGCGGGTGGCCGATTGGCACGATCGTGGTGAGGCCGAAAGGCCCAACCGTGACTAGCTCCCGGCGTTAGTCCGAGAGGGTCACGACCGAATTGTCCATCCGGTGAGCGACGTGCCGCGATTCGAGTCACGTGGCCGTTCGCACGCCGGCGGGTGCGAATTCGCAACAATATTATCAATCATATCCTCATATACATCACTTGTCTTAATTTCTAATATAAAACTATCTTTATCCATATATAACAATGACACGTTATCCACATACTTTAATTTTAAATTATTATCGTTATAGTCATACATTAATGACTTTGACAAGTCAAGAATTAATGTTCCTATATAAATAGGTTTATCTATTTCAAGACTCTCTTTTTTTCAAATGAATAGCACAAAAGTTCTCTGAAAACACCTCCGCTCGTTCAAAACTTAGTCTATTAATTAACTTTGAAGCCTGTTTCCAAGATGTAGAAAGTCTTATGTTTTGTCGATTCCTAACATTTTACATAGTCTTTCCAAATACAGCATTATTCATTAATTTATAAAAATCCTTCTCAAAATCTGTTTTTGTTCTGTTCTCCTTTTTGTATTAAAATCAATATATTTCTTTAACCAATGACTTTGTTTAAATTTCAAAATTTGATGAATTTTTCTCACTCTCAACCCAGCAGATAAATATTGTCTCAAGTTCCTTTGATGTAAAACATAACTTTCTTTATCATTTAATGTTGTAAGTAGTTTTTCTGGAGATTTACCTTTGATATTAAATGACTGTTGGTAATCACTTAACCATTCTTTTCTTGGACTTTCTTTATCAGGGGCATAAGGTAGGTCTTTATGTTTGTTATGAAGTTCTTCTGGATATTTTAAATCAACCTCAAAATAATATCCAACTTCAGCTTCATCCAATTCTTTTTGAGAGGAGATAACAATGTCAAATAAAACTTTTTCATAATGTTTTTCTTTAACTCATTGAAGTTTTCCATAAGGTAAAGATTGAGACATAGCCCACCCATACAAATTGTTAGTATCATAATACATCAGGTAAGAGTTGTCCTCATTCTTATTATAATCAGGAAGATATTTGTTATTTGCTTTAGCATATCTCTTGGAACATACTTGAGATATACCTCCTCTTTTAGCCTTCTCTATCATTAAAAGCATATCTATATCACTGATTAATTCAAAATTTTGTTTTGTCATTTTTAACATAGAACTCCAAGACAAGCCCAGGGCTGTGTAATAGTGAACGGGGTCTAATCCATAAGAATTTTTTTATTATGACAGACTGTTCTAAAAGTTTCAAACACATCAACCAATAACAATACATCAGTTTTAAGATACAAATCATGATATTCTCCAAGATTCTTTATATTAAACTTCTCCCAAACCTTTTTAGCTTGTGTAATAATCTCTATCGGAAATATGAGTTTTAATTAATTTTCCATAGACACTTTCCCTTGAAGAAAGTTGTGTTTCTTTAAACTTCTCAAATGAATCCATATAGTCATATGGATATATTCCCTTTTGTGATAAGAGATCAATCTCTTCTTGATTTGAGAAATATGATTTAAGATTCAGGAAGTTTTAATATTTGATACGAAGTTAGATAATGTACTTTACATAAACTTGTATGTGTCAAGAAATCTGATATGGTTTATGGGGGATGTATAAATTGTTTTTGTGAATGAGATGTATTTTTGATCTGTGTTCGGAATGGCAGAAATATCTCCAGATGTCTTTGAAAGTTAATTTATAAATAGATGTGTGTCATAGTGTTGTGAAGAAAGACAGGAATAAAATTTGGAGGCTTGTAATTAAGATTACAACGGAATGAGCTGGACCTCTATATTTACCAGTAAGATGACAGTGATCCCTAACCTTGATGCCTCCCTCAATTTTCTCCTCACAAATATGACAGATACTGTTCTTTCTAAATTCTTTTTTCTCTCCCTTTGTTAATGACATTGGTTTATAGGTTTTCACCATTATTTATTTTAGTCTTTTACAGTCTTTTTTCCAATCGTCTTACAAACTCTTCTGAGGCATCTTCTCCTCTATAAAAGTTCTAACTTGTTGTATTCATCACCAACAGCTGATTTGATAAAATAACAGAAACCACAAGGAGTATGTTTTTGATATTTTTTTGTGTATTATTTATTTGGATTTGGAGAAACAGTATCTATTTTTTCAAGGATACTTTTAAAATCAGCATATATCACAAACCGATATTTTATAGATTTGTTAAAATCTTTGAATGATATGTTTGAACCTGCTTTTGGTAAATTGATTACGGTTGATTTAATCGTTCTTTTGTGTGAAAGGAGTTGAGACGTCTCTTACAAGGATACGTTTTACATTTTCTCTTTTTTGTTGTGATTTGGTTAATCTTGAGAAATTTTTGATGAAAGCATAATGTGATTTTTCCTTTGAAGTAAAGTAGAGAAGGTCAATGTGTTTCATCATTTTTATAGTTGTTTGAAATTTTTAATATCTGAACTTTGTTTGTATCCGTTAATCCATATACATTAACAGATAGATTATTCATTTTCTCAAATTTAGGAATATCTCTCAATGACATTGGAAACTTTAAATCTTTAACATTGAATGTATTCTCGTATTTCTTATAATGTTCAACCCTTTCAGGATTCCATTGTGGAGGATGTAAGTGAGCAACAACAGACCATAGAAAACATTTATTATCTTTGTTTTGAATATTAACAACCACTTTCTTAAGTTGTATCTCTTTTGGTAAATCAATATAAGAAGAAGCTTGAAGAGGATCTGATTTTAAGATGTGTACATCTAAAAATATTATTTTTGTAATAGTAAATCCACTACCTACTACAGTGTTATCAACATCTTGTTCTTGTCTCTGGAGTTCATCGTAAACATCACATCTTACAAAATCTTGAAATGATGAGATAAAGTGAGGGTTTGTTCTCATAGTGGGAGTAGTTTCATCATCTTGTCCTACCATTTTCAATTTTACTCCCATATAAAACTTAAACGTTTTCATTTCACTTGATGTGTTTTTAATTATAGTTTAAATATTTTGTTTAACCATATCAACAGCTTCCATGATTGAAGCTGGTCCAGGGTCTTGAAAATGAAACAATCTTATTTCTATATGCCCTTTAAATGCCCCATCAGTGTTTTCAATGGAGAATTTCGCTTCCCTTTCTTCATTGTTCTTGTGTTTGTGTGATTGAAGGTGTTTATTATAAAAAATTTTTTTTAAGAATATCATGATCACATCTATCACAATGTTTTGTTTCTTGGTCAAGTGGAGATATTTGTCTGAAAATATTGAATGTGTGTTTGTTTGTTTGAAGGTGTTTTTTATAATATTTATATTCGTGATTACAAACATCGCAGTACGTTGTATTTATTTAATAAAACTTTGCTGAAAATAAAATGTTCTTAATGAAAATTTTGTTTAATTTATAGGTGAATCTGTGCTTAAAACCATTTTATCCTCCAACTTTTTTCACTTAGTAATTACAATGTATCAAGACACAAAAGGCAAGTTTCAATCAATCCCTTCATTTGTAAAAGATACTGAGAAATATGTCAAGGATGTAAAATTGAACAAAGATAAATATAACAACTATTGGATAAAAACAATTATGATGAATAATATGAGTTCTTCAATTTCCTTCAGTGGAAAGGCTTTTAGTATATCTGGAAGAACATCAATTAAAGTATCTCTAACAAAAGTTTCTCCTCTCCTTCTGGTAATATATTCTAAACTAGAAAAAGCAATGAAACAAGAAAAAGTAAAAAAGAAAATAAAAAACCTTATGGATGAACCTTTAGAAAGAAAAGATAAGACCATCTGTAATATACAAGGAGAAATTTGTATTTTTTTTCAACAACCCTAAAGATGTAAATCCTGATGAAATAAAGGATGTTAATATATCAGGTGAAATGACATTTCGTTCAATAGTAGTTAAGGATCATTTTAAAATTACCTTTAATATAAAAAATGTAGTCGTTGAATCTGTTAATGAAAAAAAGTATATAGATATCGATGGTAAGTTTTTTTTTTTTTTCTACTGATTAAATATGTCATTGTTCAACTGAAGATTTTGAAGATTATGAGAGTGATGACAGTTATGATACCGAGAGTTTGTGATCAAACGACAGTTATGATACTGAGAGTTTGTATTCAAATGATGGTTATGAAAGTAGTTTTATAGATAATTGTGAAAGTACCGAAGATGATAGTGAAGATGAATTTTAGTTTAAGTAAAGTTTTACTTTATAAATATGAATAATTTACTAGATTTTGAGCCTCTTGAATTCCCTGATTCTCCATATGACAAATTCGAGAATTGTCCTGCATGTGAAAGACTGGGATTAAACACAGAGTCAAAAGCCTATAAACAATGTATATTCTGTGATTATCTTCTAATTAATGATAATAAAAAATATAAAAAGGAAAATAATTATTTTATATTAATACCAAAAATGAATTACTTTGCAAGATTGATTAGAGAAATGAATGTAAAGTATGAGGGTGATAACACACCTTTCCTTACAAGGGAAGAAACTGAACATATTAGAGAAATATATTTTTCACGTTATATATTATTCACGATTGTCATTTTCAGGGAAATATCAACACAAGATATTGTATAAATAAAATAATGGATAATCTTGAAATTAAACCCGAACTTCGGTTAAAATTTAGAGTTTTTAAAAAGCCAAGAATAACTTAAATAACCTGTTTTCCAAATATATAAATGAATGATTTTTTTACCCATTTGGGAAAATAAGACAAAATTTAACAACCATAAAAATCTTCCAAATTCATTAAGATGTCTCATAGTTGATTCAAGCGGATGTGGAAAAGCCTGCTTACTTTTAAAGATGCTCCTGACTCCCAACTTTTTAGATTATGAAAATTTAATAATTTCCACAAAGTCGAGTTTTCAACCTGAGTATCAACTACTCTCAGAAGGTTTTAATGCTGGTCTTCAAAAAGAAGATATAATAGGTTTATTTAAACATCAAAACAAACTAAATGATTACAACATTGAAGATATAATACAGCTATTTTGTGATACACAGAGATATAAAAAGAAATCAAAACTGATAACTTGTATTCTAAGTGATAATACGGACGATATACCTTCTCCCCAAGATTTGGATAAATCAAAAAAGAACCTCGTTATCTTTGATTGTGTTAATGAGAGAAACCAAACGGTAATGGACAGCTACTACACAAGAGGGAGACATTCTTCTTGTAATTGTATTTATTTTAGTCAATCATACTTTCAACTTCCTCGTCGTTCCATCAGAAACTAGAGGGGGAGCACTCGGTAGAGTACAAAACCTCTGCCGCCAATACTGCTGGGTCACTTAAGTGAACCTGATATCCTATTCATTGTAGGTCAAAATGGATCAGACTCTACTGAACCACGATTGAATAAACTAAACAAGATCGACGCGCATGTGGAAATGCCAAAAAAAATCGAAATTTTTTTGAAAAAAAGGTGCAAAATTTCTGGGTTTTTTTTCTCGAACAAATTTTTTTGGGGGGGGGTTGGAAATCACTTAAAACATGTAGAAATGCAAAAAAAATAAAAATTCAAATATTTTTCAAATAAAATCGAAATTTTTTTGAAAAAAAGTTGCAAATTTCTTTTTTTTATTTTTTATTTTTGGTTGGAAATCACTTAAAACATGTAGAAATGCAAAAACAAAAATTCTAATATTTTTTCAAAATGGCGGCCATATTGGGCTTTGGACCAAGTCCAAAATATAATGGCATGATCCGTGGACCATACCTAATCCCCCCACCAAGTTTCGTCGAAATCCGTCCAGGAGTTTTTCCGTAATACTGTTTACAAACAAACAAACAAACAAACAGACAGGGGTGAAAACTGTAACCTCCGTCCATCTTCGATGGCGGAGGTTAACAATGCTAATACTTTTATTTTATTCAAGTTAAATTCAATAGATATAAACAATTTTTGGAGAGATAATTGTTCTACATTATGTAGTAAAAGGAATTTGCGGGTTATATGAAGCACACGACTGAAAAATATAAATATATTGTTGTGAAACAAGATGAGATATTAAGGGATATATTTTCATATATAAATGACAACTATTATTATAAATCTTGTGGGTAAATCTGTTTCTGGAAAAACTTTCATAAATCAAGGTTCCTGTATAGTACAAATGAGAATATTGTAAATTTACTTAAAAAACACCCCGTGATACGCATTGTATCAACAACAACTAGAACAATAAGACCTGGAGAAGTAGAAGGTAAAGATTATCACTATATTTCAGTAGAGGAACATATGCGATTGAGGAATGAAGGTCAAATATTTGAGAAGGTTTCTCTTGGTACAACAAAATATTCACATTGTAAGAGTGAGTTAAAGAAACTAAAATCTGGTGGTCTTGGGATATTAGAAACTAATCCAGATGGAATGAGACAAATTATTAAACATCTGAGTGGGGTTAAGATTTTATCATTCGGTTTTGATGTTGATGAAGAAACTCAACGCAGATGTATGAAAAGCAGAGATACAAGTATTGGTGAAGAAGAAATTACAACTCGTATTAATGTTAATAAAGAATTTGATGAAATATTTAAAGAAAAGGATTTATTTGAACACATCTACTTGGATGATGAAGAAAAGGAAAATTTCCTTGTTGATCTTTACAATTCATTAAATAATATTTTCCAATAAATAAATGGATGCGAAAGAAAGAGCAAGAAGATTTATGGAACATCAAGAGTTGGTTTCAAAAGTTGTAAAACAACAAGAAGACATAAAGAAGAAACGCACGCAGACAGAAACTAACGGGTGAAGAAGCATTTGAAAGAAAACGAGAATTTTTTTAAACCACTTTTAAAAACTTCCCAAGAAAAAAATATAGGTGTTTCCACAGTTCCCACATTAGAATATACTCCGAAAAAACGTCAAATGTTAAAAGATTTCAGTCAAATGACGGAGAAAGAATTCGAGCATATAGGAGAATTAGAATATGATGATGAAGGATTATTTCAACAACTGGAAGAGATTAATCAACCCCCTGATTATATTGTGAATGCTCTTCAAAACAATGAATATTCAGCGGATTAAAAAAAACCAAAGCAGGACTCATTCCAACAGAACAACCAGCAATATTTCATCTTGTTCAAGAAAAGGTATTGATATTTAATGATGAATTAAGGTTCTTGAGTTCTTCTCTACCCCCTGTTGAACTAACTCTGAGATTTATGTTTCTTCTCACAAAAGGTGGAAGACAAGGTTCAACTGTGAGGGATGAGTTAAAGTATTTTGATCAACCATTGGACATGGAAAATAATGATGATGGAGTATATATTGATCTGCTGGACTCTCTGAATTATAGGGTTAGTCTTTCTGGTAAAAGTAGGAAGAATGAGAAGGAGAAACACATTATTCAGGCTTTAAGTATCCTTGGTTCAGGTGTTAGTTTTCTTCCAAATGACCCATCACAATTAGTTAATACACTGTTATTGTTGTTAAGGCCCAGTCACACCTTGACGTTTTAGCCAGCAATGGCAACGTATCAAAATGTATGTAAACCGCTGGCTTACGTTGAACTCTTGATGTTTTTTTTTTTAAAGATTCGGACGTATTCATAACGAGTTGGTCGTATGCATAACATATTAGTAACGGACACAGAACGTTTCGTTGTCTTGTATATAACTTATACCAACGAATGCTCAACAATAGTCTAACTTATGCATAGCGTGCTGCACGTATTGCCGACGAACTCGTGGTGTAGCCTATTAAAAACCTGCTGCTCAACGATTTAAATCATAACCGCCAGAGAAATTGAAGTGTCAACATCGCGGTCACACCTTGGCGATCTTGCCAGTGTATGCCGACTTCTGAAAAATGCGTCTAAAACGCTGGCGCACGTCGAATATGGTATGGGTAAATTTGGTATGCGTGAATAGAATGCTAAAGTACGCTATCATACGTCGTATTAAGTGGAGTACGTCTTGTAATTATAAATGTGTTAAACATTTTACGACGTACTTGCCGTATGACACACGTTCCGCATGCGATGGGAATAAGTTGTACGCACGATATGCGATCGTTGACGCACGTCGACACACGTTACTTGGAAGGTACTCATAAGTCGAAACACGTCGAGGTAACGGTTAGCGTCAGTGTTCCAGACTCCCGGTTTTTATTTTTTATTTTTTTTCTTCGGTATGACGGTGTTCAGTGTACAGTGCGGTTATGATTTAAATCATTGAGCAGAAGTCTATTAATTATATTATATTATAACCGCACTAGAAATCGAAGTGTCAACATCACCATCATACCGAAGGAAGGAAGGATGAAGAAAAAAAAAAAAAAACAGGGAGTCTGGAACATCGACGCTAACCATTACCTTGACGTGTTTTGACTTATGAGTACCTTACAAGTAACGTGTGTCGATGTGTGTCAACGATCGCGTAACGTGCCTAGAACACGTTACTCATAGGTTAGAAATAAGTTTTGCGAACGCTAAACATTACCTCGACATGTTTCGACTTATGAGTTACTTACAAGTAGCGTGTGTCGACATGTGTCAACGATCGCGTAACGTGCCTACAACTTATGGCCAGCATTATGCGGAACTTGTGAGTGATACGCTGGCATAAGTCTTAAAATTTCAAGCATGGAAAATTTGAGGACAACCGAAAAGTACAACGTTTAAAGCCAGCGTACTACGATGTATGGCAGTGTTTTTCAGCGTGCTTTCAATGTTATCAAAACTTATCCATAACGTATTCGACGTGTACCAGTGTTTTAGACAAATTTTCCAAAAATCGGCATAAGCTGGCTAAAATGTCAAGGTGTGACTGGGCCTTCAGGTAGTAAGAAGGCAGGAAATAACAGTTGTTTTAATGAAGCGTCAGCCATTTTAGAGCAGTTGATGAACATGAAAATAATTAATAAATGCCAATACAAAGACATTTTATCTCATATTAAATAAGATGAGAAGCACAATCCTAAGTTTTAATTTCACAACAAGCGACCACACATCTTCATTCCCATACCCACTACAACTTGACACAACAATAGAATATGAGGTGTCTTTATTGTCCATGGAAACTTATAATACCTTATTTAATATAACCGAGAAAAATGACAAGTTTAGTTATAATCCGGGAAGTGGATACAAAACGATAACAGTTTCACCCGGAGCATATGAGATTTCTCAAATATCTTCGGAAATTGTTCGTCTTATGAAAGAACAGGGTGATGAACCAAAAATGATTGTTTTAGACATTCAAAAACATACTTCAAAATCAACGATTAAACTTAAAAATAACTACAAGGTTGATATCACAATTGATAATTCATTTAGAGAGTTATTGGGTTTCTCCTCAAAAAAGATTGAAACTAATGGGACGTTTTACAGTGATTAATATCATTCAAATATCCTCAGGAATAAATTCGGTATTAATTCACTGTGATTTGATTGATGGTGCTTATAATGATGGCATAAGAACAAATTCAATATTTTCATTCAGCGCATACTCAACCCCAATTGGTTATAAATTCAATATGGAACCAAAAAATCTGGTTTATCTCCGTGTCAGGAAAAACCATATACAGAGTAAATTTTAGGATAACCGACCAAGATAATCGTATGATTTCTTTTAATGGAGAAGTTATATCCATCAGAATTCACCTACGTGAAGTTTTCCAATAAATAAATACGATGGTTATTGTGAGGAAGCACGAGTTGGGAAAATATAAAATAATTTCAGGGGATGGGATGTTCCTTTCCCCATACTACAAGGGTGAAGGTATGTATCTTGGTGGAGGATACTATAAACCTAAGAGACAAAGGGGTGTCGGACATCAATTTAGAGGAGATGGGATAATTGATACTCTAATGGGTATAGGTTCAACTATTCTTAGTCATAAAGACCTGATTGGTTCAACTGCTTCTGCTGTGGGAAATGTATCAGGTGCTATAAAGAGTATAAAAGATGCCCAAAAGGAATCTCATAAGTTAAGAAAGACAAAACTCGGTTGTTTCCCCAAGAACGGCAGAAAATAATTCAAATACTTGGGTCAGGGTTCCAAAAGTTTCAACATCTTTTTTCGGAAATAAATACAAGTATGGAAGCAATTGATAGTATCTATGATTTGGATGATACCATTGTCATCTCAAACTCCACTAAAAAAGATTACTTCAAGGTAAATGCAATAACTGGAACAGGCTGGAATGCAAATGGTACAAAAGGTTTTGAAATAAATAATCAACAAACTTATTTGAATCTATCCGAAAGTTTCTTGTCGTGTAAATTTACATTCACTAAGGCTGGGAATAATACAAACGCTACACTCTTAAATGATTTCTTCTGGAAAATGTTTGATAGTGTTCGTTTGTACATTGGAACACAAGAAGTTCAAGCGGTTGATTATGTCTCTGCTGTATCTGAAAAGATGAAATTTACACTATATTCATTCGGTGATAGAATGGGAAAGGGGGCTGTCGAATTCCTGATATGTCAACGGGAAAAAACACAGACCCTGGATATAGTCAAAGGAAAGGAATGTATAATGATGATACAAAAGCAGGTAATAGTTTTACTGTGGCAGTTTCTCTTAAAGGTATATTTGGATTTTGTGATCATGATAAAGTTCTGTATGGTCTTAAAATTCGATTTCAACTACAAAGGAATGATAATGAAAATAGATTACTTTTTGGTGTTGGTGATGCTTTTGGTGATCAGAATAAATTTGTAATTGATGAAATGAGGTGGTATATTAGTGAATATACTCCTAATCTTAAAACAGAAGAGATGTTGAATAGAAGACTTCACTCAAAGAAACCACTCAATGTATCATACCTTAAAAGAAGATGTCAACATGTTAAAGTGAACCAAACCACTTACACGTGGAATTTGGGTGTTCTGGAAGGAAAGCCACGATATCTGTGGATCATTAAAAAAATAAAAAAACAGATGGTGATACTGCGACTGATAAGAATAATGCATTGAGTGATAATGCTAAGGTGAAACAACTTCGTGTTTCTCCAGATGGAACATTTTATCCACGAGATACATTGGAAGTTAATTGGGGAAAAAATTATTATGCTGAAGCATACAAGTCTTACCAAAAGGTGTGTGAAAGTAATGGAAATAAAGAACCTAATTTGGATATGACAGCATTTAAAAGTTTCTACACAATCTATGTGTTTGACCTGAGTGCACAAAAGGAAACTATAAAGTTTAATCGAGTGGATACTTCCCTATACATTGAAAGAGGAGAGAATGAAGAAGTTGATACTTATTGTTTGCTTTTGGAAGAAACAGAATAAGAGATTAATACAGATAATGGTGTTATGATTAGTCTCAAATAATTTTTTGTTAAATAAATGAGTGGTAAAGTGCCAACTGGGGTATATGTTAATCAAATCAATCTTCATAAACTATCATCTTATGTTCAAAATCAAAAGCCTTGTACGATTAACGTTAATACAACTCGAGAAAAGGAGCAGTAAGAATTGATGTTTTGCTCACAAGAGAACAGGTGAAAATCTTGAACGATACTGGCTCACTTAAAATTAAAATATCAAAGCCAATGTTGAAGAAATATTCAATAAGAGAGGCGAGTGGAGGAATTCCCCATTTCTAATTCCTTTATTTGCTGGTTTAAGTGTGGCTGGAGCATTGACAGGTGGTATTTCAGCAGCGGTGAAAGCTTCCAACGAAAGGAAGGCTCAACTCCAGGCTCAAAAAGAATTGGAAAGACATAACAAAGAGTTGGAGACACAAATTAATGGAAGTGGTGTAATTGTAGATTTTGCTGAAAAACTTGAAAGTCTGCCTGCAAAAGTGAGATTGTTAGTTGGAGATATGCTTTCTTCTATCGCACAAGCAGGTGTAAAATTAACTAAAAGGGGTAATGGATTATATCTTTCTATTAAATAAATGAGCATTGATGAGTGGTTTAAAGAATTTGGAAAGAATACAACATCAAATTTAGAACTTGTCAAATATTGTAAGAAATTAAAAATTCATAATGTGGTTATTTGTATGAGAGATGAATTAACAAATGTGCCTAAACATACAAAGAATATTATTATGAACTTAGAAGATAATAATGGGAACGGTTCTAATTGGGTTTGTATTTTTAATAGTCAAGACAAATTATTTTGATAGTTTTGGTCTTCCACCACCTGTTTAAGTCATAAAATTCTTACAGAATGGTGTTTATCAAACATTTCAACTCCAAGACTTAAATTCCAAGTGTTGCGGTCAATTATGTCTATATGTGTTATTTCAACTCAACAAAAATAAAATTTTTAATGACATTATTTTTAATCTAATATAAATGACTTATGTTGGTAAAGATGGTTCTATCTTTAGTGTCTCCCAAGAACTGGATATTGATTTATCAAATTATTACACAAAGGCACAGGCTGAATGACAGAAATATAGTATAACAAAAAATGTTAATCTGAAAAATGCTTATAAATTAATAAATTATCCAAGCCCGACTGATGTGAATGACTTGGTGAGATTAAGTGATTTATCACAATATATATGTATATATATATATATATATATATATATATATATATATATATATATATATATATATATATATATCCTTAAATAAAACGGCCGTGAATTCAAAGATACGGAAGTGTTGATTTTATCTCCAGGTCGTACAGAATTCACAGTTCCAATTCATATAAATTTTTATAAAGAAGGGCGTATCGTTTGTATGAGAATAGAACAATGGGGGTATGATATGAATGATTTAGGGTATAATTGGTCATTTAAAATTGACCTAGAATACCTGGAACAATTAAATCAGTCTCGTAAGGAAGAATATTATCCACTTGGTGCTGAGAATGAGCTTTGTGGAAGCACGATTAGTAAACAACAAATAAAAGAATTTAATAAGGGTAAATTTAATAATGGTTTTGCCCTAGTTTATATCATGAAAACACAAAGAACATGATTATTTATAATAAGTAAGGAAATACAAAATGATTTAACTAAAGGCCCGGTCACACCTTGACGTTTTAGCCAACGTATGCCGATTTTTGAATTTTTTTTCCAAAAACGCTGGCACACGTTGAATACGTTATGGGTAAGTTTTGATAACATTGAGAGCACGCTGAAAAACACTGCCATACGTCGTTGTACGTTGGCTTTATACGTTGTACTTTTTGGTTGTGTTCAAATTTTTTCATGCTTGAAATTTCACTACGTATGCCGGCATATGACGCACACGTTCCGCTACGCTGGTCACAAGTTGTATGCACGGTCTGCGATCGTTGACAGACGTCAACACATGCTACTTGTAAGTTAATCATAAGTCGAGACACGCCGGCGTAATGTTTTGCGTACCCGAAACTTATTTCTAACCTGTGATTAACGTGTTTGGCACGTTACGTGTTCGATGCCACACGTCGACAGACGTTACTTTTAAGTTACTCATAGGCTGAAAGACGTCGGTATAATGGTTAGCGTGGCTGAAACTTATTTATAACCTATCAGCGACAAGTTGCCAACAAGCTTCGCGATCGTTGACACACTTCGACACTCCTTGCTTAAAAGTTACTTACACGTCAAATCATGCCGAGTTATTGTTTAGGACAAAAGAGGCTTTTATCAAACCAATGAGTGACGTACTTTGCGCCTGTGTGTAACGCACCTCTTGCGCATACTGATGTATGTGGACGTATTTGGCATTTGCCGGACGACTACAGAACATAAGGAACGAGTTCCGAACGTACTGATACCAGATGATGGTGTAATGGCAGCGATTAGGGGAACTGGTAAATAAAAAGAGGTTTCACAGGAGGAACCCGTCAGTGTTGCGGACTACATAGCGAGTACATGTCCATGACATTACGAGAGATGGAGTATCCAGCAACGATGACACTACAATACCTTCCTGTCCTCCAACATCAGCATACCCTCATCAATTTGGCACTGCACCACTTGCGTGCCAATAGAACCAAGAAAACAAGACGTGAACGGAGGAGAAGGCACTGGGTGACACCATGGATTGGGAGGCGACGGCATTTTGGTTTATATAACCAGCTCATGGTGGAACTCCGTAAGGAGGACCATTCAGCCTTCACCAACTTTCTCCGCATGCCCCCAGCCATGTTCGACGAGCTGCTGGCCAGAGTGGGTCCACGGATAGCAAAGCGGCACACCTTCTTCAGGGCTCCGCTTGAGCCTGGCATGAGGCTGGCACTAACTTTGCGTCACCTTGCCTCTGGATGCAAGTATCGCTCTGAAGTTCGGATGGCGGGTCCCTCATAACACCCTGTCCCGAGTGGTAAGAGACGTCTGTCAAGCTATTGTTGACGAATATGTGGATGAGGTACTTGTTTGCCCAACAACTCCTGATGGTTGGCGCGTCATAGCCGACAAGTTCTTCAAACGATGGAACTTCCCCCATACATGTGGGGCACTTGATGGGAAGCACGTGGCCTGCCGCTGTCCTCCAAGGAGTGGATCACTTTTCTACAATTATAAAGGATTCTACTCCATTGTTGTTCTGGCGCTTGTAGATGCTGACTACAAGTTCATTTGGGCAGATGTCGGCGGTGCCGGATCCGCATCAGATGCGCAAATTTACAATGACTCTGAGTTGAAGGAATGCTTGGAAGACGGTACACTTGGCTTCCCTGACCCTGAGCCTCTTCCACACGACAACGAGGACGTACCGTACTTCTTCGTCGGCGACGATGCGTTTTCCTTAAGAACCACCATGATGAAGCCATACAGTTTCCGGGGTATGAATAATGACCAGCGCATCTTCAACTACAGGCTTAGCCGAGCAAGGAGGGTGGCAGAAAATGCATTCGGCATTTTGACGAACAGATTCCAGGTTCTGCTTAGTGCAATGCAGCATCAACCCTCCAATGTGCAGGTCATTGTGAAAGCATGCTTGATCTTGCACAACCTCTTGCGGACAAGGTAATCCATGTTTAAATCGCATATATTAACCAGTATAGAATGCAATAGAACTTTTTAGCGTACCCTTCGAAAAATGTATGACTTACCTTCGATGTTATATGTATCATTATATTGTTTGTTATTGCACAGCGCATTTGGATACGTGTTTTTATAAAAGCTGTGCTTTATAAGTGAATAAAATATAATTTGACTCCAAGGTACCCCGGACTACACAACCCGCAACTTGACCGGGAAGAGAATGGGAAATGCGACGTTGTTCCAGGAGCATGGCGAGAGGGACGCCACTTGGAGGATACGCAGACAGCTACTGGTAACAACACTGCCTCCAAGGATGGGAAAAAACAGAGGAATCTCCTCAAGCACTGGGTCAACTCCCCTGCTGGTTCAATTCCATGGCAACAAAAAATGCTATAGATATGTGTTGATGCAAAAGTTCATGCAATAAAGGACCACAGAGGATTTAACATTCCTCTTGAAATGAACATCGTTTCTGTTATTTATTACAAAGGACAAATACATAAGGGAAGACAACATAACGTATTGGGTGCTCTTCCAGCACCCTTTTTCAGGGTATTTCCATGACTGCCTTTCCCAAAATCCTTTGTCAAGCCTAACAGCTAAACCACTCTAAGGATTCCTATGGAATTTGCTACGTACGCTCAATATATGTGTGAATCGTGTTCTTTCCAATATAGCACCACGGGTCCTATCAAAGTCTTGCCAGTGACCCCTTTAATTTTTCCGAAAAGAAAAACTTTTCAAAAAAAAATAAAAAATAAAAAAAAGAGTCTGTGCGCAATCTACCAATGCCCCTTCATGCCAATTTATAGGCTTAACCACCCAAAACGACGAGGAGGATATAGGTTATGGCCCAGTACATTTCTAACAGCCTCACGAATGCTAAATTGTTAATATGTTGAAGAAGAACATTATGCTGTTCAAGACACTTGGGTGAATGGTGTGCAATGTTGTTCGTTCGTGCACAAAATTTAATGGTTGCTCTGCACACCTCCGTTGCTTCGGAATATCTCAAATACTTTATCGAAAAACGTATAGTTATTGTGAAGTGTGCAAAATACAAAAAAAACCTCCATAAGTAGACCTCCGAGGAGTCTTTTTAAAATAAACAAGGACAAATGTCTCCAAGTGCCGTATCCTAAAGGTTTTGTCCTCTCCAGGACAATAGGGAAAAGCATTTATTTATATAATTGAAGGAAAGAAAAAACAACAACTACAAAAAACCGTCACGTGGCGTCGCCTCACGCCCGTAAATGGCGTTTTCCGTTCATTTTAAGTTGTAAGTATATTTACGCAATTTAAATATATTAAATGGAATAATTTTTTAATTGTAATACGAACTTCCCCAAACTTGTAAGAAAATTTCCGAATGTATTTAAAAGTCCACGTTAGACACTATCAAAAGGCAACCTCAATGTGACAATGTGTATATGTGTCTGGTATTTTTGGAGATCCGGATCGTGTATGTGAAAGAGCCGTGACGTAAAGGTTTTGTCTTCACAAGAAGAAGAAGAACAGCGCCAAGCTCTCCATGAACCACAGCTCGCAAGCGAGACTTAACTTTAAATGTGAACAAGGAGAAAGTGTAACAAAACCCTAGTAATAAAAAGTGTTTTAGCGAATAGGCAAATGGGATCACTATGGCTGACATTTGTTACAGTCCCTTTGGATACATGTTTAGTATTCCACAAAGCGGGTTTCTGGCCGCAAACTAAGAGGGTTGTGATGAACATATTTATTGTACTAAACAGCTTGGTACCATGTAAATGAAAAGGACAAGTGGCGTCGCCCAGCTCCCAAAGTAGAGCGAGCAGCGATGGCGCCTAACGGATTCATATTTAGCATTATTGTTTATGAATTAAATATTAATGAAGCAATTCCAACCAAAATAGAAAGAGTTTGCTCAACTTTTATTCAGTGCTCTGTGGAAAAATTGAAAAAGAGTACAGTGGTCAAACGTATATAAAAAAAATGGCACAAATATGGCCCAAACAATGTATTTGCCAAACTTGAAAAGTGAACCACGACACTGTCACTCTATTTACTTGTTCTTCTCAGGAGGTGGAGGTTTGTTAACCACCACACAAGGGGTGCTTGTGACAATCAGATCGCTGGTCAAGCTCAGCAGTCCTGAGAAGCCAGAGATGTCGACATTACTCCTACTGCGAATGTGTCCAACTCGTTTGGGGACTGGTTCAGTTCTTGCACATCAGATGCAGATGCGGAGCTTGCCTGCTGTGTACTCACAGGGGGAGGAAGCAAAAAGCCATGCTGAGGGGGGTGAGGCGTCATCAGCTGCCACTGCGGATGCTGCATGTGTGGGTCCACATCGCCGGTAGTCTGTGAGGCCCATGCTGACGCAGTCGATGGCTTGTTTCCCCACATGTGGCGGGGTGGCTGGTGCCTAGCTGTTGCTGCAAACTTGCGCCTTAAAACACGAGCAGGGACGTTGTGAGCCGTCGGGCACTCTTCCTCTTCACTGTCCTCATCCAGCAGCACATTGAGGATCTCGTTGAAGTTTGACCTTTCCTCCCGAAACTTGTTTTTGGACATACCGAGCAGGATGTCATGCACGTATTTGGCGTACGCTGCAGCGGCTGTAACGGGTTGAGGTTTTGCGAGACTTTTTAGGAGTTCCCCAGACTCGTGTACCCTCTCCTCAAGTGACTGCAGCAGCTGGTCATCGTCGTGTGCACGCTTCCCCTTGCCCTGTGCGGATGAATGTGGGACAGGGGAAGGCGTGCTGTCTTCATGGACCATGAGCTCTGCACAAGCTGCCTCTGCAGCGGCGAGGTCCCCGCTGTGTGCCGCTATGGTTTTCTTTATCTGCAATTACAACAAGTGTATATTAAATGACAATGCAAAAATTTGAGGCAAATGTAATGCTTTGCATTAATATATGAAGAATTTCCTTACAGATCTTTAGTACAATTAAAGGCATGGGGGAAAAAAATAGTATCCATGATACTATGTATTTACACTTACACTATTGACGGGCAAAGAACGATGACGGACCACAGGCTTGAGGAAGCCGAAGTTTGCCTTCACCCACTGCTCCCTCTCTGTCAGTTCGGTGGCGCCGTCACCGCTCTTGCTCCTGTCGAGACGGGTGTGGGTGTCTCGCAGGGACTTGAACCACCCCTGAAGGTGCTCCACAGACTTTCCCATGGCCTTGCTTTGATCCTCCCAGACCTTGACCTTCTTGTCCACCCTTCTGTAGTCCGTCTTCTTGATGTCCCAGATGCATGGATTGTCGCGAAGGAAATCGCACATGAGCTGCTCCTCTTCGAAATCTAGACAATACATTGTCTTCTTGGCCCTCTTATTTGCAACGGCTTGTGGAGGGGACGTGGAGGCGTCGCACGCAGCTATCGATGCCACCGACGATGCCCGAGAGGCGTTGGAGCCAGCATCCTCTCCGTCGGAGGTTGAGCGTGATGGGGAGGGTTTTGGTGATGAAGGATCATCCTTGCGTCGGCGTCCATGGCCACGGCCAGGACATCTATTTGCAGCAGTCTTCAAACTTTTCTTGGGCATGACGAGGATGTTCACACTTCGATGTCTTGCTTGCCTATGATTCCAATTGTCCATCAGCAGCGTCTTTTTAAAAGAGTGGGGTTTGAGCGATTTAGCACGTTCAATGGAAACTATTAAAATTTTTGAGCGCCAGCATCAAAAAACAAAGGCGAGTGACAGCAATTGAAATCGTTCATTGTAAACAATGAAAATAGCTGAGTGGTACCGTTTAAAAGTCGTTGAGTGTAAAAAAAATCGAATTGTTGAGCGCAAACGTCTACTTTCAATAGTGGGGTTTGAGCGATTTAGCTCATTCAATGGAAACGATTAAAATTTCTGAGTGCCAGCGTCAAAAAACAAAGGCGAGTGACAGCAATTGAAATCGTTCATTGTAAACAATGAAAATAGCTGAGTGGTACCGTTTAAAAGTCGTTGAGTGTAAAAAAAATCGAATTGTTGAGCGCAAACGTCTACTTTCAATAGTGGGGTTTGAGCGATTTAGCACGTTCAATGGAAACGATTAAAATTTCTGAGCGCCAGCATCAAAAAACAAAGGCGAGTGACAGCAATTTAAAACATTCATTGTAAACAACGAAAATAGTTGAGTGGTACCGTTTAAAAGTCGTTGAGTGAAAAAAAAATCGAATTGTTGAGCGCAAGCCTCTACTTTCAATAGTGGGGTTTGAGCGATTTAGCACGTTCAATAGAAACGATTAAAATTTCCGAGCGCCAGCGTCAAAAAACAAAGGCGAGTGACAGCAATTGAAATCGTTCATTGTAAACAATGAAAATAGCTGAGTGGTACCGTTTAAAAGTCGTTGAGTGTAAAAAAAAATGCAATTGTTGAGCGCAAGCATCTACTTTCAATAATGGAGATGCAGCCATTTTAATCGTTGAGTGTCAGCCTACGAATAACAAACCCTACGTCACCGGCAAAGATAAACTGCCGCACGATATGGATAAGTTAGGCTATCGTTGGGCATACTTTGTGAACGCCGGCTTCACGATAATTATTTGTTGGTATATCGTATCTATAAGTAATCAAAGCGCTCTACGCACATTATTAGTTCATTGTGCATTTGTCCAGCCCATTATGAATAGACCTAAATCGTAAAAACAAGCAATAGCTCATTGTTGAAAAAGTCCCATTAAAAATTAGCCGCGAACAACTTCGAACAATGGTGAAAACTTGTCTCCTACTCGTGGACACGCGGATCCAAGGACGATCCATCATAACCCACACCCTCCCCCTCACACTCACCTACTACTGCCAACATGAACAAACTAATACTAATACTGATACTGATACTGATACTGTTACTGCTGACATGGACATCCACTCAAAAAGGACTCGAAAACTCTGTTGGGTTCCCCTTTTATGAGCAGCATTTTTATATACCAATTCCCAAAACCGCTGGGAACACGTCTTCATATGGCAGTTGTAAGTTTGAAACACGTTCTTTTATTTTTTTTGTCGACCGGAAGACGTCATTTGAATACGTGTGCATACGTCGATGTTGGTTGGGACTACGTACAGAATTGGTTCAAAGCACGTCAAACATAAGTTATAAATAAGTTTCGCGTAAAAAAGACATTACCGCGACGTGTTTCGACTGATGAGTAGCTTATAAGTAGCCTTTGTGTACGTGTGTAAGCGTCCACATATCGTGTGTAAAACTTATCCCCATCGCATGCGAACGTGTGTCATACGCCGAGTACGTCGTAAAATTTTGAACATGTTCAAAATTTATTGACGTACTCTACTTACTACGACGTATGATAGCGTATTTAGCGTTCTACTCGCGCATACCAAACTTACCCATACCGTATTCGACGTGACCCAACGTTTTAGACACACTTTTTGTTACGTCAGCATACGCTGGCAAGATCGCCAAGGTGTGACCGCGATGTTGACCCTTCCATTTCTACGGCAGTTATGATTCAAATCGTTGTGCGTCAGCCTTTTAATAGGCTACGCCACGACGTCGTCGGCGATGCGTGCAACGAGCTATGCCTAAGTTAGACTATCGTTGGGCATCGGTTGTGTAGGCCGACAACAGGTTCAGCATTCGTTGGTATAAGTTATCTATAACACAACGAAACGTTCTGTGTTGTTACCAATGCGTTATACATAAGACCAAGTCGCTATGAATACGTCCGAATCTTTAAAAAAAACATCAAAAGTTCAACGTAAGCCAGCGTTTTACATAAATTTTAACACGTTGCCATCGCTGGCTAAAACGTCAAGGTGTGACCGGGCCTTATGGGAAGATGGGGAGGTGTTTCGTGTCATAATATTAATCTGTCATATATTTCTAATACATAAATGACAGCAAGAAGGCTTCAAGAAAATTATCATTTCTGTGTCCAAGCATACCTTCAAGAAAAGGGTATTCGGTACTTTAATAAATATGTTCTACAACATAAGAATGAGGTATTTTCAATAAAAAAATTGGTTTTATACTGGTTAATCAACCAACAACTTTGTATTTAATTAAAATATTAAATAATGAAAAAATTATAAAATTAAGAAAACGCAAGGCTCTTTTTGAAATTCAGAAGAAATTTTATTGGTTTCTTGTTGTAAAAAAAAATTATTTTGGATACAGGAATAACAATAAATCCTGATGTGTGTGTGTGTGTGTATATATATATATATATA
>NC_140967.1:43794675-43809675 GCF_056783735.1 Eptatretus burgeri
GATCCGGCTACGAGAATTTTTTTTAAATGATTCTTCATCATTGAGAGATGGGGCCAAAAAGGATATATTGCAAGATATCTCAAAAAGCTGTGGACGGATTCGGACGAAATTTGGTGGACACGTTGGAGGTGTGACAAGGAAGAATTGATTCAGTTTTGGTGAAGATCTGAATCCGGATCCGGATCTGATAAATTTTTTTAAGTGATTCTTTGCCATTGAGACATCGGGTGACGGTGTAGGAGTTAAACTAAGACTAATATATGGAGAATTAAGATATTGAGACTAAGATATCGAGAAGAGAGAATTATTGGGGCAAAACTATGATATAGCACGATATCTCAAAAAGTTGTGGATGCATTCATATCAGCTGAAACTTGGTGGACAGGTTGGGTGTGTGACACGATGAATTGATTCGATTTTGGTGAAGATCTGGATCCAGATCTGACTACTAGAATATTTTAAAGTGATTTTTTTCACCATTGACAGATTAGGCCAAAAATAATATGTTGTTGTTCGTCTTTCGGCTGCTTCCGTTTGGGGTCGCCACAGCGGATCATCCGTTATGATCCGCATAATGATTTGGCACAGGTTTTATGCCGGATGCCCTTCCTGACCAACCCTGGTCGCCTCTTACGACACAGGGATAAGGATTGGGTTTCACCATGATTCCGGGCTGCCCTACACCCTCTCATAGCGCGGCCCAGCGCAGGGCTCCCGTCCTCAAGTGATCCTCCAACCCAAGCCTCCGAGTAGCCGGATTACAGGCGCACGCCACTACGCCCGGTTGGGCCAAAAATAATATTTAGAATGATATTTCAAAAATGTATTGGGCCACATATGTTCTCATGGATTAGGCATTACAGGGTGGAGTTATGCGTTCTGCAGAGCGCCCTTCCAGTTTGTTTGTCTGTCTGTTTGTTACTTGCAAAATCGAAGATTTTTCAAATATATTGGTCAGTCGATTTTGTTATTCTGTGTTTCTGTCTGTCTCTTTATCGCCTGCAGGTCACAATTTTAATCTGGTCTTCACGACACTTCATCACATGGTAGAGTTTGTCATAAGGAAGAAGCCTATTGCTTTTGAGGTCAAAAGGTCAACTTCGGTAAAAAGTCAACAACCTTGGTGAGAGTTCTGAAATCCTCAATTTTCATCCGATTGACTTGAAATTTGAAGAGAATTTATATGTCATGTCACCGAATTCAAGCAACCAATAATTTTAAGGTCAATATAGACCAAAAGGTCAACATAGGCCCAAGGTCAACAATTAAGGTGGTATTTCTAAAATCCTCAATTTTCACATGATTGACTTGAAATTTGAAGAGGATAGATATTTCAGGTCACTCAACCACCAATTATTTTGGAGGTACACTTCAGCCAAAAAGTCAACATCGGACGAATTTCTAAAATTGTCAATTTTCATCCAATTTACTTGATATTTGAAGAGGAGTTGCATATTTGGTCTTTGAATTCAACTACCAATTATTTTTGAGGTCAAATTTGTTTAATGGATTTTGCAAGTATTGTACTCTGCTCGACATCGTCGTCGTCTTGTTTGTTTGTTTGTCTGTGTGCAGGATATCTCAAAAAGTTGGGGACGGATCCGGATGAAATTTTGTGGACATGTTAGGTGTTTGGCAAGGACGAACTGATTCGATTTTGGTGATGATCCGGATCCAAATCTGACTACTAGAATTTTTAAAGTGATTCTTCATCATTGAGAAATCGGACTAAACTAATATATAGCACAATGTCTCAAAAAGTTGTGGACGGATTCGGATGAAACTTGGTGGACATATTGGGTGTGTGACAAGGAATAATTGATTCAATTTTGGTGAATATCCTAATCCGGATATGGATTCGAGTATTTTTTAAGTGATTTTTCATCATTGAGAGATTGGGCTGAAGTAATATATAGTACGTTGTCTCAAAAAGTTGTGGAGGGATTCAGACGAAATTTTGTGGACACGTTGGGTGTGTGATCACGACAAATTGTTTCGATTTTGGTGAAGATCCGAATCACGATCTGGATTCAATAATTATTTAATTTTTAATGTGATTCTTCACCATTGAGAGATAGAGCCAAAAACAATATAGTACTGTATCGCATGATATTTCAAAAATGTAATGGGCCTGATATGTTCTTGTGGATCAGGCATTGCCTGGCAGAGGTATGCGCTCTACCGAGTGCCCTTCTTGTTTTTATTATTATTATCATTGTTATTATTATTAAGCAGATGTTCAACACCATGCATGTGTTTATTTGATGCTTTTCCAGGGGTCGGCTGTTTGGGTGACCTTCCTATTCTTGTTCCTTGGGTCCAAATTGAACTGGTCCTCGTCTCCACGACATATTTTCTGTTTGGCTGAAGCATTAGTATAAGAAAATGGCACTGATGGTGTATTATTCAGTTTCGAGAATGTTGGCATGCATATTTAATTGAGGAAGGAAGGTGGGACTTGTCTGAGATGTGTTTACACGATACGTGCAGGAGGTCAAACATTTCACCATTTAGTGCGTAATAAATAGGCCTTTATTTGTTGGGGGAGAAGCGAGATCTTCATAGAGCCCGAGGGAGATCATATGGTATAAATGGTGCGGCCACCTTCAGCGGGAGTGATGCATCCTGTTTGTTACACTGATGAACGTGCCCGAGGTTGCCTTTGAGCTTATCACCAGGTTGTTTACTTGTACATGCAATGCATCGTACTTTGTCATTACCAGCAGACGCTGCACATCGTGCATTGTAATCGTAGCTGTTGCTCTCTCCCAGTCAACCACTCCGTACATGATGTGTGTGCCTGCTCCTGGCACAGCATCTCGACGTTTGGGGGCTTGAATGAAGGTGAGTGAAAACAAAGCACGTAAGTCAATTTATAAAAATCAACTTTAACTTTTACATTGTAACCCTAGCCCTAACCCTCCACACACACACACACACACACACACACACACACACACACACACACACACACACACACACACACACACACACACACACACACACACACACACACACACACACACACACACACACACACACACACACACACACACACACACACCATTAGTAAGGAGTCTGAATTAACAATTATGTTCAAGTGCATGCTTATATTACAGCAAAATTATTATTATCTATTATTGTAAACTATACATCAAAAATCCCAGAAATCAACCAAAATCAATTTTATAATAATTTTTGTGCCCTTATTGTGATTGAATGATATTAATGTAATTGGAATGATTGGTGGCGGGCTGCGAAGCTGTACACATAATAGCTTATTGGCCTGTTTTATTGTTTTTTTTTCGTGGGATTTGTGATTATGCCATCCGATAATCGCTAGTATGGGTCATCTGATCAAGACTGGGTTGTTTAATTTGACTTTAGTTAAGTAAAGCATCAAGAGGATTGCTGTTAGTTAAGAGTCATAAATATTCAAAGCCATAAATACATGAACTCCGGCAAGGAGGGACACAACAGAGGCACATTTGGGGGGAGAAAAACTCCAATAAGACGTTTACACCTGGAGCAAAAATTAACGATGGAGTACAACACAGCAACGATGGGCCAAATAGCCTCATTTCCTTATTTTTCATGCAGGATCATGCGCCCACTTGTTTCACTCATTGTTGTCCTGTGGAGACTGTGGACCTTTTTGTATATTAATTTCCATTCTGCAACCGGAAAATAAATATTTAAATGCAATAGGTTTGATTCCCAACAGAGCATGGAGGTTTGAATGAGCAGATGCGGTCCCATCTCCAACCTATGTCCACTGAGGGGGGCATCTGACGTACGATGCTCAATTGCCCAAAACGCCCTTATTTAATGTTTTTACCTCAATTTGATTAAAAATTGAAAGCTTTTATTGTGATGTTTACCTTCCACATGTCAAAATAATATGGTACTGCACAAACAATTTCAGGGATACAAGTAGATAACCCGGTTCCACCAGGCTGTCAGGGAATTTGTTCCCAACACAGTGTGAAATATTTAGGGAGTTTGCTAGGAATGTCCTTTGACAGCATAATAGCAGGGTCCCATGGATTGTAAAATGTGACTTCAAGTCCTCAACCCCTTTCTTCTCAAGCCCCCTCCCTGCCAGCTCCAAGTCATCAAACCACCTCTCCCCACTCGCTGTCCTCTGCTCTCCTTTTCTTCAAGTCCTCAACTCCTTCTCCCCCAAAGCCCAGGTTCACAAGCCCCCTCCGAGGCCCAAGTTCCCAACGCCCCCCTCCCTAAAGCCTCAACCCCCCTTTCCCAACTCTGTCCCTTCGCTGTCCTCCACTCCCCCTTTCTTATTCAAGTCCCCAATCCCAGGTCATCCACTACCCATTTTTTATTCAAGTCTGTAACACCAGCCCCACCTCCCAACCCCAAGTTTGCATAAGTCACTAACTGTTAAGACTGCTAAGGTTTGTCAATGAAGTTAATGGACAAAAAGGTAATTATATGTTGGATTGAATTGACTGAATAGTTTGTGGTTATTTTATTATCTTGCCAAAACGAAGTTTTTGCAAGATATGTTCGTCAGCTTGTATGTTTTTTTTTTTTTTTGTTGTTTTTTGTTTTGTTTTTTTTGGTCTGTAATCACGTATAAATCACTCTGCAGAGCACAGTTATCATTGGAAATTTTTGTAACTTCGCATATCAGAGGCCTATAGAGGTCCCTTTCAGCACATAAAATTTTGAAGGTCAAGGTCACTTTGTCGCAAATCAAGGGAGTCGACGAAACCCTTATTTTTTGAGTAATTTTGATCGGATCGTCTTCAAACTTCATGGGAATATAGTTCATGGTCTGGCGCTCAGCTGATTAATTTTTGGTGGCGATTGGCCTTGACCTTCATGGTTAGTGCCTCAGGTCAAACATATTTTACCCCAAGGTCAAATTTTCAAGTTTTAGGAACCATATCGTGGAGTACCTCAAATTGAACACCTCAATGAGTGCTTTCTAGATATGTCAAGCTTGAGACATTATGACGTCATTTGGTGACGTCATTTGGTGACGTTATGAGGCAAACGCATATTTTTCATGGTTATTCTGTAGAACGATTCTCATTGGAATCTCTCGTAGGCAGATATTCCTCAAGGAGTCGCTCCTGGTGGATAGCAGCTCTGTTCACCTCAGTGTGACCTTAAAGAAGTCACACGTGGTCACCTTTTGGCAAGATACGGGTCACCCTGTGGGTGACATTGGTTTATTTGTTTGTTTGTTATCTTGCCAAAACGAAGTTTTTGCAAGATATGTTAGTCAGCTTGTATGTTTTTTTTTGTTTGTTTGTTTGTTTATCTGTAATCACGTATAAAAAATTCTGCAGAGCACAGTTATCATCGGAAATTTTTGTAACTTCGCATATCAGAGGCCTATAGAGGTCCCTTTCAGTGCACAAAATTTTGAAGGTCAAGGTCAAAGGTCAAGGTCACTTTGGCGCAAATCAGGGGAGTCGACGAAACCCTTATTTTTGAGTAATTTTGATCGGATCGTCTTCAAACTTCATGGGAATATAGTTCATGGTCTGGCACTCAGCCGACTAATTTTTGGTGGTGATTGGCCTTGACCTTCATATGTTTTTTTTAATTTTTTTTGCTCTGTAATCACTCTGCAGAGCACAGTTATCATTGGAAATTTTTGTAACTTCGCATATCAGAGGCCTATAGAGGTCCCTTTCAGTGCATAAAATTTTGAAGGTCAAAGGTCAAGGTCACTTTGTTGCAAATCAGGGGAGTCGACGAAACCCTTATTTTTTGAGTAATTTTGATCGGATCGTCTTCAAACTTCATGGGAATATAGTTCATGGTCTGGTGCTCAGCTGATTAATTTTTGGTGGTGATTGGCCTTGACCTTCATGGTTAGCGCCTCAGGTCAAACATATTTGACCCCAAGGTCAAATTTTCAAGTTTTAGGAACCATATCGTGTAGTACCTCAAATTGAACACCTCGATGAGTGCTTTCTAGATATGTCAAGCTTGAGACATTATGACATCATTTGGTGATGTTATGAGGCAAAAGCATATTTTTCATGGTTACTCTGTAGAACGATTCTCATCGGAATCTCTCGTAGGCAGATATTCCTCAAGGAGTCGCTCCTGGTGGATAGCAGCTCTGTTCACCTCAGTGTGACCTTAAAGAAGTCACACGTGGTCACCTTTTGGCAAGATACGGGTCACCCTGCGGGTGACATTGGTTTATTTTATGTTTTTACCTTTGGTAGGTGTGCAAAGCAGCGACTCTGGGTCTCTACACTGTCCTTGTGTGCTCGGCACAAAAATGTGCATAACTCGAAATTGTACGAATGTCGATATTTGTAAACCTCTGCATGCACTATCTGGAACGAAGCTCTCTTAAATGGAGGTATCATTCAGCATCATACATGCTGTGGTTATGACGTTTACCCCATTCAGACACAATCGTGCAACTTGCATTTTATATAGGTAACTAGCAGATAATCCAGTTCCACCGACAGGGCAGTTGAAAGGGAATTTGTTTCCAATAAAGAGTTGAATATTTGAGGAGTTTGACAGGAATTATTTTGACAGCATAATGGCATGGACCCATGGAACTTCCGCACGATGTAAAATGTGATTTTCAGTCCTCAACCCCTTTCTTTTTATAGTCCGCATCCATACCCCCCTCCCCCTCCCAAATCCAAATCCACATCTCTCCCCCATTCCCAACCCCAAGTTCGCATCACTCCCCCCTCCCTCACAAGAATTGACATACATCAGACCTGTAGCAGCCTCGAGCCAATATATAAGGTGTCACTGGTTTCCAGTTATTCATTATTAGCCCCCATTGGACATTGGACACTGATGTATTTGGTCTCGATTTTCGTGTCTGTGCATGTGTGTGCATCCGCAACCATATCTCGGACATGTATGGACTGATTTTATCCGTACTTGATACACGTGCCCTTCACTTTATTTTGTGATCTGATCAAAGATGGTGGACTGGTGGCTATTTTAGTTCTTCATAAATATGGACTGGCCTTTTAATTCCACACAGCAAGATTACTAAAACAACAGGGGGCCATGTATGACATTCTACATCTTTTTTTCACTTGTTTTCGTCTGTATTGGTTTTCAGTTTTTCATTATTTCCATTCATTTGTTGTCATCATACCCCCTTTGTATTTGGTGTATTAGGTCAATATGCAACGCTGTGTGACATCAAGAGCTTTCCCTCACTGAAGTCCATGTTCACAACCTTCCATGCACAATATCACTTCATTTTCTATCACATCTAATAAATAAATAAAAATTAAATCTGCTTTTGATTCCGACCAACCCGATTTTCGTCATCTCCAACTTGCCACGGATTCATTAACATGAAAGCTAAGGTTTGAGTTAGGAGTCTTGAGGTTTCCTTTGTCGGAGAATTCATTCGTTTCCAAATGAATGGTCTTCTCATTAAGTAAAATGGATGAAAAGGAAATTAATTATCGTTTGTTTTTTCTGCTCTGACTTTCCTTTAACAGCATAACAGTCACTAACTATTAAAACTGATAAGGTTTCTCAGAAAAGTAAATCGATGGAAAGGTAATGACACATTGACAGAATTAACTGAATAAGTTGGGGTTTTATTTTTGACAGAAAAGGTTTTTTTTACTTCCTGTACATCTATGAACCAACAGCTCTTAAGTTTACAGTGTATTCAGAAAGTATTTACACCCCTTTACTTTTGTGACATTTTCTTGTGTTACAGCCTGAATTTAAAATGGATTAAATTTAAATTTTTGTCAATGATCTACACAAAATACCCCATAATAACAGTGTGAAAGCATGTTTTTTTTAAAGTTTTTGCAAATTTATTGAAAATGAAACAAATATCTAACTTACATAAGTATTCAACACCCTGAGTCAATACTTTGTAGAAGTGCCATTGGCAGCGATTCCAGCGTCAAGTCTTCTTGGGTTGTCTGTATCAGCTTAGTACATCTGCATTTGGGGAATTTCTCCCATTTTTTCTTGCTAATTTGCTCAAGCTCTGTCAAGTTTGATGGGGAGTGTTGGTGAACAGCAATCTTCCAAGTCTTTCCACAGATACTCAATGGGATTCAAGTCTGGGCTTTGGCCGGGCCACTCAAAGTCTTTCACGTTCTTGTTCTGAAACCATCCCAGTGTTGCTTTGGCTGTATGCTTGTGGTCATTGTTCTGGTGGAAAGTAAATCTTTGCCACAGTCTAAGGTCTTTCGCACTTTGAAGCAGGTGGGTCATTCCTGTGATGTACTGAATAGAAGATGCTTAGCAGGCAGACACGATGCGGAGGAACAGTCGAGCCGGGCTGTGGTGCACAAGCGCGAGCGCGAGCGTACTCTGCCCGTGGCTCTCCTTTATTGCGTATTAGCACACTCACGAGCCGGACGACTCCAGCATTACTACAACGCCTCAGGCGGCGCGCACACATTATATCCCTTGCAGACCCGATGACCACGCCGACCCCTCTTCCCATCATCATGCCCATCATGCCCCGCCCTGCATGCCCGCAGGCTACACCACACTCCTCCCTCCTAAAACTATGATTATTAAATGATCACCATCATAAGAAGCATAAACAACACGAAGGACTTCGGTATAATAATCATGAAAATAAAATGAAAACAGCGAAGTATAACAGCACACCACATCATATAATGCGTGAAAGCGAGTTAATGGAGCTGCCACGGCCAGATTCCGAAGACACAGCACCTCCCAAACTCTGGCCGCGTTACCGATATGAAGCAGCAAGGCGAAAAGCACAGCAGCCCGACACAGCGGAAACGCCCCCAGGCGGCTCATGCTGACATGGCCCTCGCCGAGGCCGTGGCGATCTCTCGAGCCAACCTCCCCCAGCACCATCAAACGCCTCCGGCCCACTCCCCCCAGGCAGACCCGACGTAGATAAACATTCCGAGGCCGGAAGCCCGCTGTCTGGAAGCCGTGGCGCCAGCGCCAGCTTTGATCGACCTTGGCTGGGGGCGCTGAACAGCGCCGCTGGCTGTACGCACTTAATGCTCCAAAACAACCCACGCACCACAATCAGTTGAGACGCCAACGCCCGTCTAAACGGCCTTGAGCGAACACAGAGAGCTGCGCTCGCAACCAGAGGTGGGGGTAACGCCGACCAGCACACCAGTCTTGGTCCCGAGTCGACCTCCGAGACCCACACGGCAGCTAGACGGTAGCAATTCCATTTAAACCACACTTCAATCATAGGCTCGTTATAAATCACTACGAACATCATTCGAAGCATTGCAAACTCATTTTTCCGTACAGCGCGCTCTTTTGATAAAATCCCAGCACATGACAAAGCAACAACCCGCGGCCCGGGACAATGGAAGGCCAACCCAACCTTTTTATTCGCCACCACCGCTCCCAAAGCCCCCACACCACATTGATCATAATACAAATCCCATTGATTGATCTCCGCCAAATCCACTTTCACACGGGAACTGCTGGCATTAATTTCAACAACATTAAACTGCATCACTAGAGCAAGGAAAAACACATATGCCATGAACAACAACCCACAACCCACATCACGAGTCCGTTTCTTGGTTGTCGACTCGATGTTGTGACTCGTGACTCCCTTTAACGCCACGGGCTCACCGCAACCTGTCGCAGCCGCCTGAACAACACCGGTGCGCATTGCCTCACGAACGCTGCCGAAACGCGGGAACTCATCGCGAGAGCTGATACGGCTCTCGCCGCTCCCGAACCGCACATCACCGCCGCAGGCAGCAACGAACGGCCGCTCCCGTTGCATCGACGCGGCCCCCGCCGCCAGAGCCTCGTCCTCGGTACTCGACGAAGGCCTCGAAGAGAGCACTGGCACAACTGGAGGTACGAACCGGAGATCCAGTCCGAGGTGCGCCAGCCAGTCCCGACCCAAAATGGCGGGCCCCTCCCCTCGTACAACGAACACCGAGAGCCGGGTGCGTCGACCTCAGTAGCGCACCGAGACGTCGGCCCTCGCAAGCGGTGCAATCGCTTCACCGGTGTACGTGTATAACGACAAGGCCGTCTTGACCAGGCGAATACCGTGAAGACCACGAGCCGCCTGCTCACCCATGACCGACACCGCAGCCCCGGTATCCACGCAAAACACGGTCGGTTCGCCATTCACTTGGACCTCCACCGTGAAAGGCGTCGTCATCTCCGAAGCAACGGAAAACAGACTCAACCGTGGTTGCACCTCCTGCTCCGGCTCGCCGGCATCGTCATGCCCCGGTTGCAGGCCGATCTCCAGGTCACTGGGGTCCTCCCGCACCTCGTCATCCAAGACCCCAACGGAGGCCCCCGCCATCCGACACACACGCTTCAAATGTCCCACCTTGTGACAATGCAAACACACGGTGTTCTTATACGGGCACATTTGTCGCAGGTGCGGACCCCCACACCCCCAGCACCCCCGGAAAGCCCCTTCGCTCCCGGTGCGACCGTGCTGCGGTGCGCGCCCTCGTCCCGCACCGCCAGGCGCACGTGCGACCTGCGGCACTTGAGCCATCGCGCGGACTCCGGGCTGCGCGACCTGCGGCACTTGTGCGGTCACCGCGTGGACCTCGGGATTAGCTGACATGCCCCAGCTGGAGCTACTCATTACGTCCTGGCCAGCAATGGTGCGGACATCCGTGAGTGTCTGCTCGACAGACGAAGCAGTCGCGACCGCCGAGTCGAATGTGATGTCGGTCAACCGCAGGATGGCTGCTACCATCTTTGCGTCTCGCAGACCAGAAATAAAACGATCTCTGAGCCGTGCCGGACGCTCCTCTGTCGTGAACTTGCACGGCACAGCCGAATGCTTCACCCGTGCTACGAAGTTTGCAACGTGCTCCTCGCCACCCTTAGCGAGGTGATCGAACTGGAACCGCGCGAGATGTAACGACTTCTCTGGCGCCAAGTGGGTCTTCATTTTCGCCACGATGTCCTGAAATGATAGCCCGTCATCACTGGGTCTATTTGGAGCCACCAAATCACTCAGCAGCCGGTAGTGTTAGCTCCGTTGATAGTGAGGCGAGCAAGATCGCCTTGCGTTTCTCTTCATCCTCTACATCATTCGCGCGAAAGTAGCAACCTAACTGTTCAGAAAACAACTCGAACTCATCTCCCCCGAACACGGGTACGCGTCCGTGCGCCGTGCCCCGACCTTCTGCCATGCTCGTGCTGGCGAGACCCTTGGCTCCGTAGTTTGGAACCGCACGGGTTACTTGCCGCCCTGCACACGCCGATCCGAAGATCCTCGTCGCCAACTGTGATGTACTGAATAGAAGATGCTTAGCAGGCAGACACGATGCGGAGGAACAGTCGAGCCGGGCTGTGGTGCACAAGCACGAGCGCGAGCGTACTCTGCCCGTGGCTCTCCTTTATTGCGTATTAGCACACTCACGAGCCGGACGACTCCAGCATTACTACAACGCCTCAGGCGGCGCGCACACCTTATATCCCTTGCAGACCCGATGACCACGCCGACCCCTCCTCCCATCATCATGCCCATCATGCATCATCATCATGCCCCGCCCTGCATGCCCGCAGGCTACACCACACTTCCATGTCAAATCAAAGAATCTGCCGTCATCTCTCAGATTTTTGTAAAACTTTAGGAACCAATTGGGACCCATGAAATATGGCAAGAACTCAAATATTTTTGCTAACAGCCTCTTAATTAGTGAGATACAGACTAACGAACTTTGGACTAATTAGCACGACATCGCGAATTCAAATGGCCATATCTCTAAAAGTATAACACCTAGAGAGCTGGTTTTGGTGTCATTTTAAAGGTGTTTTCATGCCCTATGAATTTGTCTGGGCAACATTTTCCTACCTCCAACCACAAAAAAAGTTATCACAAAATATAAACTTCAATCGTGAATCCCCAAAAAATGTATCCTTCAAATTTCCTCAAATTCATCCCAGAGGTACCTTATGATGTCAAGAAGCTTCCACATAAGTTTTGTGATGAGCACTCCAATAGTTTCTGAGATATGAGCAATAATGTACGTGTACGTATGGCATATAGGTTCGAAAATCAGCATTTGTAATGTATTATACAATCATTGTAACCTAGCCATGACAGGGAACACAGGGAACGACCATCAATTGCTTTGAAGTATCATATACTTTCATTTTCAACTGGGCCTGAGGGGAAGAAACAAGTGCTGCTGTTGCTGCATTGAAGAGGAAATTGAGAGCCTAAGTCAGGTTAGTGAACACTGTGTACTTGAACTCACTTATTGATTGTATAATATCTAGGTCGGCCTAGGACACGAACCGCTTAAGCGGTCCGTTCCGTGCTACAGTGATAACCGAGCGGTGTTATCGCCGACCTCGACAGATGTGATTCTGTTTACCAGGTGTTCAAAACCCTCTACTAATTTATTCCGCGATTCAAGATGGCACTTTCAAAAGGGAAAAAAGACGACGAACAGGATACATTTCACACAAGGACATTTATTTAAAGAGCACACGTATATACAGCCAAGGCATTCATGCAATGTACAGGCGCATAGAAGCAAAAGCAATACCACCGACTACAATTATTATTTACAAGCACAGTTACTTACACAGTTTCTCCTTGGCAGGACACGGCGCCACAGCATGCATACGAAAACAAAGAAAAACCCTCCCCATAGGCAGGGAGGTAGACTGGGTTCGTAAACCTTTGTGGCACAGGACCTGGAGGACCGAACGGGTCCCATGAGACCGAAGGGTCTTACCCGCGCCCTCGTGGCGCGACGGTGGGCAGGTCGCGACGTCGACTCCCCACGGCCTTGCGTAGCCGCGCCTGACCTCGGGCCCCTGGCATGGTCAGCAAGCTCTCTCCGGCGTTGCTGCTGGTGCTTTCACAACCCACGACCGAACAAGAAAAGACTGAAGGGCAGAGGGGCTTCAGGACCAGAGAACGGATGATGGACCACAGGGCGAGAGCTCATGGACCAGAGCGAGAACGGATGATGGACCACAGGGCGAGAGCTCATGGACCAGAGAGAGAACGGATGATTGACTACAGGGCGAGAGCTCATGGACCAGAGAGAGCGAGCCTCGTGCGCGTCCGCCCTTTTATAATCTGAGGCTCTGCCCTTCGCCCCACCCCGCTTCTGGCTCCACCACCCTTCTGGAAGCTTCCCAAAAAGGGGCGTTCCCTCACCCCGACCGCCTCACACTGTTCATCCACCAATCGGCGGCGAGCTGCACTCCCCCTGCCTCCATCACACTCCTCGGAGAAATAGGCGGGAAAAATCCGCGTGCCCATCGGAACTCTTTTGGTTCCCTTTTTCGTTCGACGGTTTTCAACACGGATTGTTACTTGCGTCGAGGTTTGTTCAAAATAACAATAGAAAAAGAAAAACGGCTATCTGAAAGAGTCGCAGCCCGGTGAACACGAAGAAATCCCTTTAAACAATGGTAGGGAACTATCTGCACATAAACTTAGCGTCATAACTGATCTAAGGACCCTTTATGGTGTATTGCGAATTTCCACAGCCATAACAATATATATCTATAATTCCAGCAATCTGTGTGTGTGTGTGTGTGTGTGTGTGTGTGTGTGTGTGTGTGTGTGTGTGTGTGTGTGTGTGTGTGTGTGTGTGTGTGTGTGTGTGTGTCTGTCTGTCTGTCTGTCTGTGACCGCCGTTTCTCGACGACCGCCGGTCCGATCCGATTGAAACTTGCCCTTTAATATTGTCGGGGCCCCGCGGATGTGCCTTTTCAAGGTTTGATGTCAATCGGAGGAGCGGTTCCTAAGTTCCGGCCATTTTATTGCTTTTTTCAGTGTTGGAAAGGTGTATATATCACAGCTGAAGTGTCGTTCCACCTTATCATGCCATTTTTACCCAAAGATATCTCAGAATAATAACAGCATCTATCTATAATTCCAGGTGTGTGTGTGTGTGTGTGTGTGTGTGTGTGTGTGTGTGTGTGTGTGTGTGTGTGTGTGTGTGTGTGTGTGTGTGTGTGTGTGTGTGTGTGTGTGTGTGTGTGTGTGTGTGTGTGTGTGTGTGTGTGTGTGTGTGTGTGTGTGTGACCGCTGTTTCTCGACAACCACTGGTCCGATCGAATTGAAACTTGCCAGGTATATTGCTGGGGACCTGAGGATGTGCCTTTTCAAGGTTTGATATTAATCGGACAAGTGGTTCCCAAATTTTGGCCATTTCTTTACCAAACCAATGACAAGACACGTTGCATGGGCGTGGCTGATGGAAGGGAAGCTCATCCGTGTTCCCCATTACAGGTTACAATGTATGGGCTTCCAGAGAGTGATGACTTCGTGTATTCTAATAATTTCTCGATTTCTTATGCGCATTGATAGGTAAACACTATGCCCCAAGTTATGATCGTTTTCATATTAGACGGTGCATAAATTTCGGTAACATCAGAGTGAGCTGGTATCTCTGAACCAGGAAGTAAAAAAAAATTCCTCTCTTCTCTTCTCTTTTTTCCTTGCGATGACATTGCGAAAAGGCAAAATACGTTGGCGCTAATTGAATAATTGGCCATTAAAACGAAATTGCGAATAATCGTAACTGCGATATGTGAACTTCCGGGCAACGCACGTACGGGCATGCGAGAGCGAAGAAACGGCCTGTGGTTGTTGTTTCTTGCTCGCGGTTTGAATATTTATTTATTTATTTATTTATTTATTTTTACGGGCATGTACTAGTATTAATAATAATAATAATAATAATAATAATAACACCATAATAATTGGCAGTAATAAAAGAATAACGTGATACAATGACCAATGTCTGTCAACCAATAATGACCAATATATTGTCTGTCAACCAATAATGACCAATGTCTGTCAACCAATAACGACCTATATATTGTCTGTCAACCAATAATGACCAATAACGTCTGTCAACCAATGACAAGAAATGGTGCTATGAGGTCACGAATGACGTCCCAATTAATGTTGTTGTTGTTTTTTGGGGTTTTTTTTGCATGATTGACGTCACAATTCTTCTTCTTTGTTTGGTATGACGTCACAATCGACGCTGGGGACCTGAGTATGTGCCTTTTCAAGGTTTG
>NC_140967.1:43817175-43819675 GCF_056783735.1 Eptatretus burgeri
TAAATTGAAGCATTTAAATGATAACAATAGTCAAGATGTGACGGCGAGCTGTGCAAAAAAGATGGCGCCGGCTGCCGAGAATAATGACTCGTGTTTGGAAGCAACAATAGATGCTCTTTTTAAAACGAAAAATCGATTTGATGTAATTGCTCCAGAGGATGATGACTTTTTTGTCGGTGGGGTTAGTGAACATGAGCAGGAGATTGGTTTTGTGCAGCAGGGAGCACACGTGACCACTCCCATAGTCACAGGCACCTTGGATATTAACACCGAATCCACTGTAACCCCCCTCCCTGTAAAGACCAACAGTGAAATGTGTACCGTTTCTAAGTCACCAATTACTCCAAACCTGGTTGAATCAGGGTGTAAAGCTTCAACTAGTGAAACACCAGGTTCATCTCAAGTGGAATATAACATTCCTTCCATTAGTATTCTTCCTCCTCCCCGTTTTCTTCACCCTCCCACTCCTCCTCCTCCTCCCCCTCCCACTTCTAATCTTCTTCCTCTTCCCACCCCTCACCTCCCCCTATTCCACCTCCCCCACTCCACCTCCCCCTACTCCACCTCCCCCTACTCCACCTCCCCCCACTCCTCCTCCCCCCACTCCTCCTCCCTCCACTCTTCCTTCCCCGACTCCTTCTCCCCCTTTGGAAGCAGAATGTGAGGCTTCCCTTATTAAACCATCAGCTCCATCTTTGGAGCATAACGATAATGTAATGGACACCAATCAGTACTCGGATTATGATTCGGACGGGGACTCATCACTTGCTTCTTGTGGCAGTGCTGAAGCATGGAATGATCCAGTTTCCCAAGATTCGGAGAGTGTTACCAGTATTCCACCTGCTGATATCATAAAGTTTCTTCATGACACCTTTCGCAAGAAACATGTTAAAATTAAAAACTTTTTCCCTGACTTATCCGGCTTTATAATCTCTGCGAAGCTTTTGCTCCTCAAAGCCGGACAGCTTGGTGTGACGGAATCACAAGTGTATCGACTCCGGAAATGCATCCTCAAAGCAAAGAATGAGCTGCAGACACAGAGAGACTAAGTTTTTGACACACCCTAACTCTATGTTAGCCTATGGCCTTCTCTATAGCGAGTTTAAATATTAATGGGGGACGCTCCTCCATCCGTAAAGCAGAAGTTAAACAGTTTGTTGAGACAAATCACATTGATGTTTTGCTTTTGCAAGAAACAAGATGTAGCTCCTCTTGTGCAAGTGAATGGCAAAGGATAATGAGGGAAAATGGTTTTTAGTAGTCTGGAACACCCAAGGGCTGGGGTGGCTGTTTATTTACAACCTTCCTTTTGTAGTCCCAGTGTTGTTTTTAATGAGATTATCAAAGGGTATTTGATTTCACTCACCTTCACGCATAATGGCTTTAAACACACCGTACTGAATGTCTACGCACCTAGCGATAGCACGGAGAGACTCGCCTTTTACACACACTTAGAAACGTCTCTTGTACACATTGATTTTGATGGACTTGTCTGCTTGGGTGGAGATTTTAACTGCACGATGGACCCCACCATTGATCGTAATGGAGAGGAGCCGCACCCAGCAAGCGCAGCGCCTTTGTTGAAAGCCTTGTCCAAGTTTTCCCTGGTTGATGTGTGGAGAATCCGCAATCTTTCTCTCCGCCAATACACGTGGAGTCGGTGTTCAAAAGGCCACGTATCACTTGCAAGATTGGACCGTTTCTACATCAACAGTACCTTTTTAAATGTTGTGAGCAATATGAACATTATTCCGAGCGGCTTCTCAGACCATCACATGGTCACACTTCGTATTCACCAACCAGTTCGGAATCGTGGTGCTGCCTACTGGACCTTCAACGCAAGCCTCTTGGATGGCCAACTGTTTGTCGATGCCTTTGGTGTGTTCTGGAGAGCCTTGCTCCAACGTAAAACTTCCTTCCCCTGCCTTGGAAAATGGTGGGACAACGTCAAAGTGCAAATTACGATCCTTTTGCCAACAATATGGAGCCTACCACACCAAATATGACTCTGCCCTTCAATCCTTGCTTGCCAAAGAAATATTATATTTGCAGACCAACCTCTTGGCCTCAAATCATGAAAGAACCAACCTCTTGCTGGCGAAGAAAAAAGCTCTTCTTGCTGGACTTTGTGCAAAGCAAGCCAGAGGAGCGCTGATTCGTCTCCGACTGGAGAATTTGTGCTACCTGGACACCTCCTCTAAGTTCTTTTTTGGACTGGAAGATCAAACAAAGAGAAGTCAGCAGATAACTTCAGTAAGGACAAAGGAAGGAAGGATAACACACAATCAAAAAGATGTCAGAGCCTCACTCAGACACTACTTTACTGAACTTTATCGTGCTCCGAAAATCGACAACAAAATGGTAACAGTGCTGACTTCTTCCTTACCTCCCTTGTCAAAATCTGCAGTTCTACAAATGGACAAGGAAGTAACTTTGGAGGAACTCCAAGCTGCTCTTCAAACTCTACCCTCGGGTAAGGCCTCCGGCCTGGATGGAATTC
>NC_140967.1:43854675-43894675 GCF_056783735.1 Eptatretus burgeri
TATTCGTACCAGGTGTCACACATGAATGGTGCAGAGGAGAGTCCATCGAACCTAACCATTTACTTTTAGTTCTCGACAATGCAACAAACCCTGCTATGGCTGGAATGATCCTAATGACCCATTTTTCCCAACCTGACACACTGTTCCATTCTCTGAAACCTGGGCAACGCCCTTCTTTGTCTTTTTCCATTTGGTGGTGCCAGGCATAACTCACTGGTTGGGGAGTGTGACTACGACTCGGCCTCTTTGCCTGCTTCCAATCGGGGGTGGAGGACACCCAGCGACCTCGGGGTTCACCTGAGCGTGCTGCTGGCGCTCCTTACGAAGGGGTGGCTCTCTCTCGCCCCCATACTGTGCCCTCATAGCACCAATACTGTGCTCCCCTGGCACTGAACCTACCGTGCTCTCCTGGCACTGAACCCCACGCTACTCCCCTGGCACCTCTGACAGCCTTCACCTGCCAGGAACCCCCAAAGCCCTGCTGCCCTGTTTCCCAAGTCACCAACTTCCCATACCAACAACATACCACCAACTTCAAAGGGCGGAGGAGCTCCTTGTGAGCCAACGGCCATCCATATCTAGTGCCCAACTGTGTCTGCGGACGTCCTCCTGCAGTTGGGTCACTTCTTATTAGGAGGTTGGTGGCAGGATTTGCACTCCGGCCACCGTAAAACCCTTCATTCCGCAAAACGCAAAAACGCAAAAAAAATCTGAAAACCCACTCCGTGGGAGTACCTCCTGTGCAGCTTCCCTTCGCAGGGCAGCTCATCGGATGACGGGATTGGGGCAAAGCCTTCGGGACCCCCAATCTTTGACAGGAGGAAAACCACGGGGTAACATCCCTGGGTCAGATTGCGGGAGAGTGTGTCGGAGTGGTGCTGAGGTGTCGTCCACCAGACGGCGGTCTCCTTGGGTTAACCTGAGGCGGTCCCTTCGGGTGGGTGCCTGGAATGTCCTATCCCTAAGAGAGGATGATCACCTGTCTCTGTTATCATCTGAGCTCAAGCGTTTGGACATCGGGATTGCAGCTCTCTCTGAGGTTCGGAGACCGGATTGCGGCCAGATAATGGTGGGTGGTTACACCTACTATTGGTCTGGTCGCTCTGATGGTTACCATACCCAAGGAGTTGCTGTAGCTGTGTCCAATAAGCTGACCCCAATGATAATTGAGGTAACACCGGTCAACGAGCGTATTATGAGATTAAGGATTCGTCACTCCTTAGGTGTCATTTCCCTGGTCTCTGTTTATGCTCCGACTGAGGCGAGTGATCTCACCGTGAAGGACACATTCTACGCCACACTCGAGTCTGTGGTTGATCAGTGCCCCAGACGAGATACACTTCTAGTCTTGGGGGATTTCAATGCATCGACTGGAACTGATAGGGATGGTTATGAGGTGTGTGTTGGTCCCCATGGGTCAGGAACTATGAACCAGAATGGCACTAAGTTCCTTGACTTTGCAAGAAGTCATGGACTTAGGGTGGCTGGTACATGGTTTCAGCGCCCACAAGCTCATCGCTGGACTTGGTATTCCAACGCTGGCGGTGTGGCAAAGGAGATTGACCATGTCCTCATTGACGGTCGTTGGAGGATGATCCAGAACTGCAGGGTTTACCGGAGTGCTCAGTTCCTCAATACTGACCACAGGCTTGTTGTAGCAACTCTAAAGCTGCACCTTAAATCCTGGAGAATGGTACCATCCCAGCCGAGGCTGGATGTTGCCAAGCTCAGGGATGAGAGAGTAGCTGAGGAGTTTGCGAACAGGCTGAGTGGACACTTGGGGGGTCTGGGTACTTTGGGGGGTCCTGAAGAGTTGTGGAGCGCCTTCAAGACCACCGTCCTTGATGTTGTCGGTGGATGTCTTGGAACTCACCGCAGGGCAAAGAAGAATTTTGTCTCTCAAGGGACACTGGATACCATTGACCAGAGTCGCAGGGCCAGGCTGAATGGCAGAGCTGAGCTGTTCAGGGAGCTGAGGCGTAAAACTGTACGTGCACTGAGGGTGGACAAGGAGGCCTATGTGCGAGGAATCTGTGAGGGGGTAGAGCATCACCTGTGGACAGGTGATTCTCGTCCCGCTTACAGGGGAATTCGCGCATTACGTTCATCCAAGCCCATCCCTCGGAGCACTACAGTTCGAGCAGAGAGTGGTAGGCTCTTGACAGAGGAGTCTGAAGTGAAGGCCCGCTGGGCCGGTTACTTTGAGCGGTTGTACCAGGCTGATCCCCCAGCTGTCGAGTTGGACGTCAAGGGTGTTACAATCCCTGTTGCTGACCCTCGAATCAACTGTGGTCCACCTACGCTTGTGGAAACACGGGCTGCGGTGAATCAGTTGAAATGGGGCAAAGCTCCAGGGATCTGTGGCATCCATGCCGAACTTCTCAAGGCTGGTGGAAATGCTGCACTCGCGTCGTTGCATGCAGTTTTGTGCTCTGCCTGGAACACAGGCATCATCCCAACTGACTGGAAGAGGGGCCTTGTTGTCCCTCTCTGGAAAGGGAAGGGTGATCGCCAAGACTGCAACAACTACCGAGGGGTGACGCTGCTCTCAGTGCCGGGCAAGGTCTTTGCTCGGATAATTTTCGATAGGGTTCGCCACCATTTGCTTGAGCACCAGCGTCCAGAGCAGTCAGGCTTTACACCAAAGAGGTCAACGATTGACCGTATCCTTGCACTTCGTGTCCTCACCGAACGCAGACGATAGTTTCGGCAGGGGCTGCTTGCAGCCTATGTTGATCTCTGTAAAGCGTTCGATTCAGTGAATCGGGATGTCCTCTGGAGGATTCTTGGTCTTCGTGGGGTGCCACCAAAACTGATCGATCTGATGTCTGAACTCTACTCTGGTACTGAGAGTGCTGTGAAGTGTGGTGGTACCATCTCTGACTTATTTCCAGTTGTTACTGGAGTTCGTCAGGGATGTGTACTTGCCCCCACACTTTTCAGCACTTGTATGGACTGGATTCTAGGGAGGATGTCAGAGAGATCAAGTTGCGGTGCGTCATTTGGGAATGTCAAGATCTCGGACCTTGACTTTGCAGATGATGCAGTCATCTTTGCGGAGACTTTAGACATCCTCTTGGGGGCCCTTGAGGTGCTGAATGAGGAGTCGGAGCCGTTGGGATTACGGGTTTCTTGGGTCAAAATTAAGATCCAGGCTTTCGGTGACATCTTGGATGCTGCTGTCCTGTCTGTGTCTGTTTGTGGTGAGGATGTTGAGGTCGTGGAGAGATTCACTTACCTTGGCAGTGATATTCATGTCTCTGTTGGCTGCGAGTCAGAGGTCAATAGACGTCTGGGTCGGGCCTGGGGAGTCATGGATTCACTGGATCATGGGGTGTGGCGCTGCCGGTACCTGTGTGGGAGGACGAAAGTCCAAGTCTTCAGGTCCTTGGTACTTCCAGTCTTGCTCTATGGGTGCGAGACTTGGACTCTGACCAAGGATCTGAGACGGAGACTTAATTCCTTTGGTACCAGGTCTCTTCGGAGAATCCTTGGCTATCGCTGCTCGGATTTTGTGTCCAACAAGCGGTTGCTGAGAGAGACTCGGATGAGATTTGTTACCTGCATAGTCCGTGAGCGTCAGTTGTGGCTGTATGGACATGTGGCTCGTTTTCCTGACTCTGATCCTGCTGACCAGATTCTCTCAGCGAGGGAGTCTCATGAGTGGAGGAGGCCAGTGGGTCGACCACATGCCTCATGGTTGCAACAGGTTGACCATCATCTCAAGGAGATGGGGATGGGCCTGGCATCTGCCTGGGGGATGGCCAGACGGAGGCCCCTGGAGTACCGGCGGAAAGTGGACGCAGCGACGTGCTGTTCTGGCACATGCTCCCATACCTGACCTGACCTGAACTTCCCAAACCAAGTCACTACCAACCAGTATCCCCATACCTTGGCCTGCACCTACCCCTCGCAGTCCGCCTGCACAATGGAACAGCAGCCAGAATCCATGTCGAATCCTCTAAGTCCGCCTAACATACACTAACTTGGTTAAGAGACTACTACCGACAGGGTACATTGTTCGCACTCACTCTCCTCATCTGCACAATCACGCCATTCACCCAAACACTTTAGTCATTCATTCCACAGTGCCGCACACCCAGTCCACAACACCATCCAACACCTTTCACGTTTATGTGAAGGCAAAAACACACCAGTCCCTCGGATCCGACTTTGTCATCAAATTTAACTGGTACACTACACTGGTACACTGCCTGTTCTCCATACAAGGTCGCAGTCGAGGTCCGAGTTCCACAGGCGGATCGACAAACGTGTCGAGCCGTGAGGTGAGCAAGGACCGTCACCTGCTCCAATGTATCCTCTCCGGCCTTCCCGCCTCGAAGCCCGACTCCCGCTTCGTCCCCTCAGTCGAATCACCGACGTGCAGCTCGGTTCAGCGTCTCTCCCGGCCGATCCAACACGGTGCCTCCTTCGTTCGCTCATTTGAAGCGACTCCGAGCACGCCTCGAGACCCCGGCCGTTCCTCACACACAGCTCTCCTTTCGTTCCTTTTTCTTTTCTCTCCCGCCTCGACACGCGAGCTCCTTCGACACACGAGAACGCCTTCCCCCCAGCGAAGCCCGTTTTCCAAGCTCAGAGCTCAAACTTCGAGACCCGAGCACTCCTCGTCCAATGCCTGCAGTTTTCAAACCGCCAAAAACTGAACCCTTTCTCTCTCGTTCGCCCCGACACACGCCTGTCTCGGAAACTCATTCACCAAAGGCCTCGCCCCTTTGCGTCACTTCCTGTCCAGGCCACACCGCTCGCTCTAGGCCACACCCCTTCCTCTCTTGCAGGAGAGGAAAAAGCATCATCACTCGTTCCACCACCGTATGAACAGAAAACACAGTGTTCTACACCGCCCGACACACACATATCGTCCCTTATACCACACAACCTATCTATACATGAATTTAATGGGGGATCTGAGCTAATATTATACTTGGTATCCCATTCAGGGCCATTTCCGTAACACTACCCCCACCTTTCTCCCGAGGCTCTCCGAGACTCCATCTGGGGCAGCCCACGGCAATGGCCTTGTCTAACGTACAGCACAGATCTCCCATTTACTCCAACCCACAACATGGGAAGCACTCAACTCCAAAAATCAAAGGGTCACAGTAAGATTGGCATGTCCCTATCCTTGTGTGTCGGGTCACCAATCTAACAAACAAGTTTACACTTCATGCACACTACTTAAAATTCTAATTATGGATTTGAACGGGAGGGCATTCAATTTTACTTTTAGCACCACATTTGCATAGGAGCAAAACATTCAAAGGTTCAAAGTTCTTTCACGTGCTCGCTCCTTCATGCTCCCTCCCGGCAGTATTGTCCATTCACCCCTGAGGGTTTCCTCACTTCATGGCCTTATTGGCCTCCCACCAGGTGAGTTCAGTCGGCCCAGTGGCCTAATCTCACAAAGAGTTCTTTGGCTCACTGAGCCCACAAAATGGCATAAATATTCGGCTGCAACGGCCCACAAAATGGCACTTTGGCCTCAATGGCCCACATGGCCTACTCACAAGCAGTAGCAGGCAACAAGCCCTGCATTGGACAGCAGGTGACACAGCAATGGTGGCATTGTGATATTGATGGTAAAGAAATGCAGTTCGGAGGCGTTCTTGAGGACGCAAATGGGTGTGATGACCTTAGACGAGGGGAGATGGAGTGTACCCTTAACCTTCCTTGCCTGACTTGTTTTGCTTAGATTCTCCCCCTTTTTTTTCTCTTTTTTTATATTTTACAGACAGGACGGTGTGTTTCTTACTCAACTGTTACCTTCGTGGATGCGTGGTCATGACATACTGGTGGCCTCTCTGGCACTTGGAGAGGGTGACCGAGCCTGGCCCTTGCCAACAATTTCTCCCATCAACACTACTCGTACCAGGTGTCACACATGAATCGTGCAGAGGAGAGTCCATCGAACCGAACCATTTACTTTTAGTTCTCGACAATGCAACAAACTCTGTGATGGCTAGAATGATCCTAATGACCCATTTTTCCTGACCTGACACACTGTTCCATTCTATTAAACCTGGGCAAAGCCCTTCTTTGTCTTTTTCCACTTGGTGGTGCCAGGCATAACTCGCTGGCTGGGGAGTGTGACTACTACTAGGCCTCTTTGCCTGCTTCCAATCAGGGGTGGAGGACAACCAGCGACCTCGGGGTTCACCTGAGCGTGCTTCTGGCGCTCCTAACGAAGGGGTGGCTCTCTCTCGCCCCCATACTGTGCTCTCATAGCACCCATACTGTGCTCCCCTGGCACTGAACCTTCCGTGCTCTCCTGGCACTGAACCCTACGGTGCTCCCCTGGCACCTCTGACAGCCTTCACCTGCCAGGAACCCCAAAAGCCCTGCTGCCCTGTTTCCCGACTCACCAACTTCCCATACCAAGTCACACTACCAACCAGTATCCCCATACTTTGGCCTGCACCTACCCCTCGGTGTCCACCTGCACAATGGAACAGCAGCCAGAATCCATGTCGAATACTCTCAGTCCCCCTAACAGACACTAACTTGGTTCAGACTCCTACCGAGAGGGTACGTTGTTCGCACTCACTCTCCTCATCTGCACAATCACGCCATTCACCCAAACACTTGAGTCATTCATTCCACAGTGCCGCACACCCAGTCCACAACACCATCCAACACCTTTCACGTTTATGTGAAGGCAAAAACACACCAGTCCCTCGGATCCGACTTTGTCATCAAATTTAACTGGTACACTTTTTCATCAAACCCCAATTAATTTGTCACGACGTCCATCATCCGTTGGCCTCCTCCATGCTGCCCAAATTGTTTATTTCCAAAAGTTTAAACCAGACATCAAAATCTCTTCACAAGTCCCATGAACCTCTGCATGGTTCTGACCAGGCATTTCAATCCTTCCTCAAACAAGCCACTCTTTGTCATCCACTTGTTTCAGGTGTGTTTAATGCTCTGCCTGTAATGTCTCCATCACTTTTTTTTTAATAATCACTCAAATCCACTGGTGCAACTCTTATGCCTTCTGTTATCTCTCAATCTTGCAATCACTTCCAATAATTCCTCCAATCAAGATTTTCACATCCCCATAAGCCTACTTCTTTGGCTCATTGGAAGGGGGGTGACGACACGAATCCCTCATTACCCATTACATGACCCTGCCGCCTTTCCGCCACGGCTCAAGGGGGTCACGCCTCAATGGGGGCCGTGATCGACCCCCTCCTTTTCTCCAGGGTTCGCGGAAGTCAGGCAAACCCCAATCGGTGGAATGACCTCCCCCTCTTCTCCAGGGTTCATGGAAATCAGGTATACCCCAATAGGTGGAACGACCTCCCCCTCTTCTGCAGGGTTCACGGAAGTCAGGCAAACCCCAATCGGTGGAACGGCCTCCTCCTCTCCTCCAGGGTTCACGGAAGTCAGGTCAACCCCAATCAGTGGAATGGCCTGCTCCTCTTCTCCACAACTCTCTGAAGACAGATAAACCCCACTCACCAAGCCAAACCACTCATGTGCTCAGAAGGGTCCGAAGACCAAATGACACAGGCCAGTGCCGCCTGCCACTCATCTGCACTCTACTCCAAAGTTCCTGTGAGGCTGATGGAGAAATCAAAATCCAATTTGTAAATTGGATTTCTAAAATCCAATCTAACACTGCTCCTGGATGCAGCACCTCTAACTCTGTAAGAACCCATGCGGACCTGTCCATTATGGTTTCCGTCCCCTGGCTCAAGTTCTGTCTTGGTGGCATTTCTATTTCCCCTTGCACCTCCAACCTATTTCCCATGTCACCACTCATTCCATGCTCAGGACTCCCACACACAGCAGGCTGCACACGTCCCAAGGTTATGTGTTGACCTTCCACACCTTCAACCTTGCCTGTGTACTGAGCAACTGCCTTGCATTCCAGGGTTACATTCTCGACCGCCAGGGGAGTATTCACAGACACTTCGGCCTCGGCAACACATACCGGTGCTGTCGTCTGGACTGTGGGCTCACAGCATTCATTCACAGGCACTCCACACACACCTTCAGGGGTCACGCATACGTGCACCCCATCGGACAGATTCTCTTCGTTAACATAAAATTCACTTTCTACCTTAAGCTCACCGTCCACACCAGGTATGCATGTGCCCACGTACCTGCTTCGTTCCAGTCACCTCTGTCCGGTCGCTTCTCTCCAGCAGGTTGCTCATCATCGATTCGCCATACTCCTCTGGGGCTGTCAGCTCCACATGCTGGACCTGCTCAAAATGTATCTCACTCGTTAACAACCCCACATGCTCCCTCAATGTCAATGTCTCAATCACCAGGGTTTGCTCCAAGTGCTGTTTCATCCGACGAGTGATGTCAATCAAGTTCCGCACCACCAACATGACTCCCTGTGGTGACGTCACACATCCCATATTATTGTGCTGTTCTACTTCATGGCTCCATTTTCTTTTCAATTCGAGTCGTTCTTCTTCTCTGAGCCTTTTGAGTTGTTCGTTATCTTTCCGGAGTTTTTCCATCTCCGTGTACTCCAGCTTTGCTCTCTCCTTGAGTTGGTTAATTTCAAACTCATGTTGTTTTTGTTTTCTACCCCACCATCTTTCATGTTCTTCATTCTCCAATATCATCGTTTTTCAATTGGCATATTTCCTTTTACTGTTTCATTCGTCGTTCTTTCACGATCTCCGCATACTTCAACCTTGCTTTCTCCTTTAGTTGTTCTTGTCCCTCTTTTTGTTTCCTCCTCCACTGTCTCTCTTGTTCCTCATTCTCCAATCTCATAGTTTCCTTCAATTGGTCGAGCTCCTTTTCCCGTTTCATTCGTCGTTATTTCATTACCTCCATGTACTTCAATATTGCTTTCTCCTTCAGTTGTTCTTCCCTTTCTTTTTGTTTCATTCCTTGTTCATTTCGTTTCTTATCCCACTGTCTCTCTTGTTCTTCCTTCTCCAATCTAGTTGTTTCCTTCAATTGGTTGATCTCTCCTTCCTGCTTCATTCGTTGTTCTTTTTGTTTTCTATCCCACTCTCTCATGTTCTTCCTTCTCCAATCTCATTGATTCCTACAATTGGCTGATTTCCCTTTCCTGCTTCATTCCTTGTTCTTTCACTATCTCCTCGTACTCCATCCTTGCTTTTTCTTTAAATTGGTCAACCTCCAATTCATACTCTTTTTGTTTTTTATTCCACCGTCTCTCTTGTTCCTCATTCTGTAATCTCGTTGTTTCCTTCAGTTGGCTGATTTCCTTCTGCTGCTTTATTCCTTGTTCTTTCAGTACTCTTTCTTGCATCTCATTCTTTAGTCTTGCTTTGACTTCTAGCTGTTCGATCTGTACAGTGTGGTTTCTTAACGTTTCATTCTCTGCTGTCGTTCTTTCTTCCTCCAACATTCTCATCTCGTTTTGTAATTCCGTCTCTTTGTTTTAGTATTTCTGTAACTCAGAAGCTTTCTTTTCTAATTCCTTTCTCATCTCCGCACACTCCAACCTTGCTTTGGCTTCCAACTGTTTGATTTGCTCAGTGTGGTCCCTTAACGTTTCATTCTCCATTCTCGCTCTTTCCTCTCTCAAGATCCTCAGCTCGTCTTGTAATCCCGTCTCTTTGTCTTGACGTTCCTGTAACTCAGAAGCTTTTTTCCATAATTCCTCTCTCACTTTGCATGCTTCCTCACTCATTTCACCCATTCTCTTACTCATCTCCACCTCCCTTTCCAATACTTCCATCCTCAATTCGTCCCTTTTCTTACTGTATTCCTTTACAGTTTTTCTGCCATTCCTTTCCCATTCTTATCTGCCCTTCCAGGGTTTCTCATTTAAACTGGCCTGCCCTTACCTCTCGCTTCAGTAGTTCCAAATCCCCATCTTGTTTGCGTTTTTCCTTTTCTAGCTTTGTTTCCCTTTCTCCTTCCTCCCTCATTTCTTCCTGTAGTTCTTCGAACTGTTTTGACTTTTCCAACCATTCTTCCTTCCCTTGCTCCAGATGTTCCTCTCCTTTTTTTATCTTCTGTTCTGGGCTTTCTCTTTTCCAAATGCCCTCTTCCACCTCTCGCTTCAGTTGTTTCAATTCCACATCGTGCTCCCGTTTTTCCGTTTCCAGCTTCGTTTTCCATTCTCCTTCTAAGTTCTCTCTATCCCGGGAATTAGTAATTTGCTCCTCTTCTATTCTTTCATTCAGTTTGCTCTTCGCATATTCCAACTGACGGGTATAAAACACTACCAAATTCTTTTTTCCACATAGTTTGTCGACCCTGTTGGCTAAGTCATGTTTTTGCCACCGAATTCGTTCCAGTAAATCGTCCAATCGCTGTGTTCCCTCCGTACACGTAATTTTGCTGAAGCTCGTCTGCGTGCCGTTGTGACTCATCCACTCCACTTTGCACCTCCTCAATATAGTCTTCATAACGCTTCACCTTTTCCAAGACATCCCCCAATTGTGCCTGAAGCTTGCCAATGTTTGCGTAGTCATCCTGCCACGCCTGCCATGGCACATGCCGTGACCACGTGATCTGAATCGGTGGGCGGGAGTGTTTCCTTCGCGCCTTGTGGCTCGTTGCACTATAATTAGCCCACTCCCGCTCCGTGTCGCGCCGAGATGGAGCCGCGCCGCCATTTTGCGACTCCATTTTCATTATAATTTGCAAATTTTTCCTCCGATCCATTCAAGCATAAAATCACTACCAATTGTTAACACAATCGGTGTTCTGCAAATTTACGGAGGTGGAAGTGGAGAGTTTGTCATCCCACTCATGACGACCAGTTGTTGCGGATCCGGGGTGGTGGGAATCTGACCCGGTCCCTGGTGCCACCCTCGCCACCACCCAGTTGTTGCGGATCCGGGGTGGCGGAAATCTGACCCGGTCCCTGGTGCCACCCTCGCCACCACCGTCTCCGGGTGTCTATAACGCCGGCCGGCTCGGCACAGGCCTCGGGTCACGCATCTTCAATCGCGATATCAACGTAATCCTGTACCTTACCAGTTGGGGAGATAGAACCCCGAGTTACAGACCGGCTTTGTCAGTGACCGAGCGGCGTCTACCAGTCTGTTACCGTTTTGGTCTTGTATGCCAATCGAACGGATCGTTCCTCGACGCGACACGCATTAATCCATAGCGGCAACTTCATCAGAATTAACCAGATTTATTGGGGACATCAGGGATCACAACACAAGCAATAAACACGACAGTGGTTTTATTAACAATCAACCCGTTCTTTACTTGGGAACCACGGCTAAAAGGTTTTCAGGGGATTACTACGAAATATGCCTTATACAACACGTGCAGACAGACAGCATGCATGCAGGACAAGACAGACTACTTGGTAATGGCTCATGGACGAGAGGACCATGTCCAAGAACATGAATGTCGCTCGTAACAAGCGGTGGTGTCCACGGGTTCAAACCCCCGCTCCAACGTGCCGCGCAGCAGGAGATGGCGCAGCAACTCCCGTTGCCTCTTGTTCGTCACCGCATGTGCGCTTTCTCCTCAGCGCGTTCTGGCTCCGAGCAGCGGCGACGATGCGAGACCGCCAATCTCTCTCCAGGATTCAGCACATGAATCCCGACCTGGCTTGTTCTCCATACAAGGTCCCAGTCGAGGTCCGAGTTCCACAGGCGGATCGACAAACGTGTCGAGCCGTGAGGTGAGCAAGGACCGTCACCTGCTCCAATGTATCCTCTCCGGCCTTCCCGCCTCGAAGCCCGACTCCAGCTTCGTCCCCTCAGTCAAATCACCGACGTGCAGCTCAGTTCAGCGTCTCTCCTGGCCGATCCAACACGGTGCCTCCTTCGTTCGCTCATTTGAAGCGACTCCGAGCACGCCTCAAGAACCCCGGCCGTTCCTCACACACAGCTCTCCTTTCGTTCCTTTTTCTTTTCTCTCCCGCCTCGACACGCGAGCTCCTTCGACACACGAGAACGCCTTCCTCCCAGCGAAGCCCGTTTTCCAAGCTCAGAGCTCAAACTTCGAGACCCGAGCACTCCTCGTCGACGGCCTGCAGTTTTCAAACCGCCAAAAACTGAACCCTTTCTCTCTCTCGTTCGCCCCGACACACGCCTGCTCGGCAACTCATTCACCAAAGGCCTCGCCCCTTTGCGTCACTTCCTGCCCAGGCCACACCCCTTCCTCTCTTCCAGGAGAGGAAAAAGCATCATCTCTCGCTCCACCACCATATGAACAGAAAAAACACAGTGTTCTACACCGACCGACACACACATATCGTCCCTTATGCCACACAACCTATCTATACATGAATTTAATGGGGGATCTGAGCTCATTCTATACTTAGCATCCCATGAAGGGCCATTTCCATAACAATATATATCTATATATATATATATATATATATATATATATATATATATATATATATATATATATATATATATATATATATATGTATGTATATGTATATTGGGGTGGTCCAAAAAAGTCGAAAAAATAGAATGTTGCTCCACAAGCTCAAAATTATTCCAATATGATCCAGTAATGCGCATAAATTTTTTTAGCTTGATGAGAGGTGATTTAGAGGTCGCTCCATATGACGACTTTTAGTCTCATGACTTGACTAAATTAGGGTATGGTCAGGTACGATTACGGGTACTTCTGGATGTCCGAGGTGGAAATGGAGTGCATTTCCGAACTCTATGGGGTCGATTTACTCATAGAAATGACTGCACCGACATTGAATTCACTACCATTTCGAAAATATGACCTAAAACAAGATTTATCATTCCTGGAGTTAAGTAACTAATCCGACTCATTTCGATATTTTCTAATCTATAATTAATTTGTGGTCCGTCTCAACATTCCTTAGAGTAAATCGGCCCCACTGAGTTCGAAAATGCAGTCCATTTTCACCTGGGAAGTTCAGAAGTGTACGGATTCGCATCTCACCATCTAGCAATGGCTTCCACACAGGTGTGGCCCATGTGTTAGTTAAGCAAATAACATCCCGGCATGCTTAGGGTCATGTATAAAAATGTTGCACAGGCCTGGTTGCCTGTAATTATGACCAGCATGGCTGCAAGAGGAGACCCAACCCAAATGTCCCCATCCACAGAGCACTTGTGGTCACCCAATGGTTTGATGAGCATGATACTGATGTCATCCATATGTTATGGCCTTCTCAGTCATCGATCCCAATCGAACATTTATGTGATAATCTGGAATGCCGATTGAGCCAACATTATTGGGGATCCGGGGTGGTGGGAATCTGACCCGGTCCCTGGTGCCACCCTCGCCACCACCCAGTTGTTGCGGATCCGGGGTGGCGGGAATCTGACCCGGTCCCTGGTGCCACCACCGTCTCCGGGTGTCTATAACGCCGGCCGGCTCGGCACAGGCCTCGGGTCACGCGTCCATTCGTTATTATTATTGCCAAATGATACGAACTGTTATTATTGTTAATATTATTACTATTGATTAATATTTTCTTTGTTACAATGTTTTCATTCTTTTTGTTATTTATTTTGGAAAGAGAATGCCATGCCATGGAAGGACCTATTAAGCTGCTATATACTGCTTAACATGGTGTGTGTTTAATACATTGGAATTATTCCGGCTTAGTTGTGGATAATTACACTAATCAACTCAGGAGATCATGACGATCATTTTGGTGTATCACACTCAACATCAGAGAACTCCAGTATAACTCCACAAAAAAAAAACCCATCACACACACACACACACACACACACACACACACACACACACACACACACACACACACACACACACACACACACACACCTCATCCATTTATAGTAGATTCCCCTTTGGCTTAGGTCTGTCACACTCAACATGCCTATCTACAACCAGGGTTCTCAGAAGTTACTTGTCCTGTCATTGACAATGCTGTGCCATGGAGAGATCCCTGTGCACTGGTAAAAGTTGGGCTGTGGTCAATGTAAGTTTACAGTTGTAAATAACCCATCCTTCATCTTTGAAAGACAAACAAGACCTTCCATTTCATCCTGTGCCATCACTTGGTTTGCCAGGTGAGCACCTGCATGAACCTATCATATGACGCATTCAATCCATGTTCATAGGAGGTGTCAATTAAGTACCTTTTCCTGGTTTTACTGTGGATTAAAAGACCCAAAATAAAGTGGCAGAGCTGTTTCTCTGGAAGGCATGTTGCATCAGGCATTTTACCCTTGCCACCGAAGGTGAAGGACGTTATGTTTTTACCCCTTTCTGTCTGTTTGTTTGTTACTTGCAAAATCGAAGATTTTTCAAATATATTGGTTGGTCGATTTTGTTATTACTTGGCAAAAAAAAAATGTTTTTGACAAGTATGTTGATCGCCTCTGTCTCTTTGTTTATGCGTATGTTTGTTTGTCTGGCCGCTCACCTCCAGCCCAAAGCGCTCAACCGATCGTTCTGAAATTTTCAGAGATTAATGTCACCGAACTTGCGATGGTCCCGCATTGAAGTTTCGGAAAAATTCGATGGACCGAAAAGGTCTACATAGGCCAACAGGCCAATTTGAGCCCAATTTTCTAAAATCCTCAAATTTCATCCGATTGACTTGAAATTTGAACAGGATTTGCACATCAGGTCAGTGAATTCAACCACAACCACTGATGTGCAAATCCTTATCCCTGTGTGTCGTAAGAGGTGACCAGGGTTGCGTCAGGAAAGGCATCCGGCGTAAAAACCTATGCCAAATCATTATGCGGACAACAAAACGAATTTCCATACCGGATCGGTCGAGGCCCGGGTTACCAACGACCGCCACCGGTACCGGTGGTCAGCAGGGTACCAGTGGAAATTGTGCTACTGCTGGGCGAAGGAGGAGAAGGAGACGGGGAAGGCGAGTCCGGAGGCAGTGGGAGAGGGGGAAGGGTAGAAGTGTGGAGGTGAGAGTTGGAACTCTGAATGTTGGGACGCTGACTGGCAAAGGGCGAGAGTTGGCTGATATGATGGAGAGAAGAAAGGTGGACATATACTGTGTGTACAAGAGACCAAGTGGATGGGGAGTAAGGCTTGGAGCATTGGAGGTGGTTTCAAACTGTTCTACCATGGTGTGGATGGGAGGAGAAATGGTGCCGGGGTAATCCTGAAGGAAGATTATGTCAAGAGGGTATTGGAGGTGAGGAGAGTGTCTGACCGAGTGATGAGTGTGAAGTTGGAAATTGAAAGGGTGATGATGAATGTCATCAGTGCATATGTCCCACATATGGGGTGTGAGATGGAATATAAAGAAGATTTCTGGAGCGAGTTAGATGAAGTGGTGGAGAGTGTATCCAAGGATGAAAGAGTGGTGATTGGAGCAGATTTCAATGGACATGTTGGGGAAGGGAATAAAGAGGATGAGGAGGTGATGGGGAGGTACGGTCTCAACAAGAGAAATGTGGAAGGGCAAATGGTGGTAAAGTTTGCAAAAAGAATGGAAATGGCAGTGGTAAATACGTATTTCCAGAAGAAGGAGGAACACAGGGTGACATACAAGAGTGGAGGAAAGTGCACACAGGTGGATTACATCTTAAGTCGGAGATGCAACCTGAAAGAGATTAGTGACTGTAAGGTTGCGGCAGGGGAGAGTGTAGCTCGACAGCATCGATTGGTGGTCTGTAGGATGACTTTAGAGGTGAGGTTGAAGAAGAGAGTGAGGGCTGAACCAAGGACTAGATGGTGGAAGCTGAAGGAGGAAGACTGTTGCGTGAAATTTAGGGAGGAGGTGAGACATGCATTGGATGGTGGCAAAGATGGGTGGGATGATTGGGCAACGACAGCAGAAGTTGTGAGGGAGATAGCGAGGAAGGTACTTGGTGTGACATCTGGACAGAGGAAGGAAGATAAGGAGACTTGGTGGTGGAATGAGGAAGTACAGGAAAGTATAAGGAAGAAGGGGTTGGCGAAAAAGAAGTGGGATAGTCAGAGAGATGAAGAAAGTAGGTAGGAGTACAAGGAGTGGCGTCGAAAGGCAAAAAGAGAGGTGGCAAAGGCCAAGGAAAAGGCATATGACGAGCTGTATGAGAAGTTGGATACAAAAGAAGGGGAAAAGGATTTATACCGATTGGCAAGACAGAGGGACCGAGCTGGGAAGGATGTGCTGCAGGTTAGGGTGATAAAGGACGCAAATGGGAATGTGCTGACGAGCGAGGAGAGTGTGTTGAGAAGGTGGATGGAGTACGTTGAGGAGCTGATGAATAAAGAAAATGAGAGAGAGAGAAGGTTGGAAGAGGTGGAGATAGTGAATCTAGAAGTGGGGTGGATCAGTAAGGTTGAAGTGAGGACTGCTATGAAGAAGATGAAAAGTGGAAAGGTGGTTGGCCCAGATGGTATACCAGTGGAGGCATGGAAGTGCTTAGGAGAGATGGCAGTAGGGTTGTTAACCAGATTGTTTAATAAAGTCTTGGAAATGAGAGGATGCCGGAGGAGTGGAGATTAAGTGTACTGGTTCGGATTTTCAAGAATAAGGGTGATGTGCAGAGCTGTGCAAATTACAGAGGGATAAAGTTGTTAAGCCACACCATGAAGTTGTGGGAAAGAGTAGTAGAAGCTCGGTTGAGAGGAGAGGTGACGATCTGTGAGCAGCAATATGGGTTTATGCCAGGAAAGAGCACCACTGATGCGATGTTTGCTTTGAGAATGTTGATGGAGAAGTATAGGGAAGGCCAGAAAGAGTTACATTGTGTGTTTGTGGATTTAGAGAAAGCTTATGATAGGGTGCCAAGAGAGGAGTTGTGGTATTGTATGAGGAAGTCGGGAGTTGTAGAGAAGTATGTGAGGATCGTGCAGGATATGTATGAGGACAGTGTGACAGCGGTGAGGTGTGCAGTAGGAATGACGGACCGGTTTAAGGTTAAAGTGGGATTGCACCAAGGATCGACTATGAGCCCTTTCCTGTTTGCAATGGTGATGGACAGGTTGACGGCCGAGATCAGACTGGAGTCTCTATGGACTGATGTTCGCGGATGACATCATGATCTGTAGTGAGAGTGGGGAGCAGGCTGAAGCAAGCCTTGAGAGGTGGAGGTACGCACTGGAGAGAAGGGGAATGATAGTCAGTAGGAGTAAGACAGAGTACATGTGCGTAAATGAGAGGGAGGGTGGTGGTATGGTGCGGTTGCAAGGAGTTGAGGTGGGGAAGGTGGATTGGTTTAAATACTTGGGATCAACTGTCCAAAGTAATGGAGAGTGTGGGAGAGAAATGAAAAAGAGAGTGCAGGCAGGATGGAGTGGGTGGAGAAGAGTGGCAGGAGTGATTTGTGACAGAAGGGTAGCTGCAAGAGTGAAGGGGAAAGTATATAAGACGGTAGTGAGACCAGCTATGTTGTATGGTTTGGAGGCAGTGGCACTAACAATAAGACAAGAAGCGGAGCTGGAGGTGGCAGAGTTAAAGATGCTGCGATTCTCGTTGGGAGTGACGAGGATGGATAGGATAAGAAATGAGTATATTAGAGGGACAGCGCAGGTAGGACGGTTTGGAGACAACGTGAGAGAGGTGAGATTGAAATGGTTTGGACATGTGCACAGGAGGGAAACAGAGTATATCGGGAGAAGGATGTTGAAGATGGAGCCGCCAGGCAGGAGGAGAAGAGGAAGGCCAAAGAGGTTCATGGATGCGGTGAGGGCGGACCAGGCGGACTACCATGCGGGTAGTTGGAGTGTCAATGGAAGATGTGGAGGATAGAGCGAAATGGAGACGGTTGATCCACTGTGGCGACCCCTAACGGGAGCAGCCGAAAGAAGAAGAAGAAGAAGAAGAAGAAGAAGTCAGTGAATTCAACCACTTATTAGTTTTGAGGTCATCTTAGGTCAAAACGTCAACATAGTCCATAAGGTCAACCCAAAATTGGCCAAACTTTGATATTATTTCTAAAATTGTCAATTTTCATCTGACTGACTTGAAATTTAAAGGCCATTTGCATATCAATTCGTTGAATTCAACCACCTATTAATTTTGAGCTGAACTTCGGCTGAAAGGCCAATTTGGGCTTAATTGTGCCAAATTTTCAAAAAATTCTCAATTTTCATCCGATTGACTTGAAATTTGAAGAGCATTTTCATGTCAGGTCAGTGAATTCACACATCTATTACTTTTAAGGTCAAAAGGTCAACACAGGCCTAATTTCTAAAATTGATAGAAAGGGCCAAAAATGAAATATATCACTATATCTCAAAAAGTTGTGGACGAGTTATGACAAAACAAGGTGAATGAGTTGAATAGGTGATTGGGAGTACTTGACATGTGCCAAGTTTCAATTTTTGCCATCAAACAGTTTCGGAGAAAAAGTGGTCCAAATTTTTTCCCTTTTTTACAAGATGGCTGCCTTACCACATGACCGATTATGTCATAATTATCACTCAAAATCCTACATGAGTAGTTGCTGCTATGGTGAAATTTTCATATCAATCGGATAATCGGATAAGCGGTTGCAGAGAAAATGAATTTAAAACTGAATAAACCTCAAAAATGCTGGCAGAATAATAATCTTAACAAAAACAACAGGTTATTATCTAGCTTGAAAGGCTGTATGTGTGTATGTGGGGGGGGGGGGGGTTAGATTTAACCTTAGAGCAGATAGGAATGTAGAGAGACATGACAGAAGTAGACACCTTAAATTTATTCATTTCATCTGCATAATGCAGTTTTACTCAGTGAGTTGTACTAATATTTGACTATTTCTTTGCAGAAACGAGTTCCTGGGTCTTGTACGACAATTAACTATGCCGCGAACCCAGGGAGCACACAAACTTTCCAATTTTCAAAGAGGACAAATTGTTGGCCATTCAGAAGGTGGAGTTAGCCAGCGTCAGATAGCTCACAACGTTGGCATTCTGCTTTCTATGGTCAATCAGGTGATTGTGCAAAATCACCAGCAAAGGCAAGGAATCCACAGCTTCCCGTTCTGGTTGATCTGGACCCTCAGAAAAATGTCTTTGAGCTGTCAAGTGGTCCATTGATAAAACTCCCCATTACAAGGCAGCAGATGTTGCAGAGGAGGTCCAAGTTAGCTCAAGAACTGCCGTGCGGTACTTTCATCAACTGGGCGACTATGGGAGAGTAGCGAGGAGAAAACCTCTTCTTCGACCAGCCAACATTGAAAGGAGAAAGAAGTGGGCTGACGAGCTTTGCAGAAAAATTCCAGGAAACCAACATCACGGGCAAAATAGCTAACCCGTTTGCATGAAGCCTGGGAAGAAATCCCACAAGAGAAAATTCCAGAACTCACTAGTTCTTTGCCTGAAAGAGTAAATGCGTTGAAATCTGCAAATGGCAAGTCTACAAAATACGAGTGTATGTATTAAATGGATCAAATGTACTTCAAATGTTCAATAAAAAAATTCTTTTAAAATCATGGTGTTTATTTACTTCTGTCATGTCTCTGAACAGAGTAGCATGGTCCATGTATGGGTAGTTAGTCAATCTTGATGTAATAAATAGTGGCATGTCAGCTTCAGGATGTCTTGTTTAAATGTGCACCATACAGGGGGTGGTGCGTGGTAATAATTAGTGAGGGATTATGGTTAAGGAAATTGTACCGTATAACCTCTACGTAAACCTTAACCAGAGGTTGCCGGGAGACTCAGCACAAGAGTGAGGGGAGGAGCGTTTGTCCGCTCCTAGGGGGCGGAGCTATGGGTCACCTCGGAGGGGTGGGGCATTGCCAAAGAGAGAAAAGGGTGGAGATAATTGGGCGGTTGGAAGTCAGAGAACCATTGAAAGAGTGTGAGAGTCTGTGAAGAGATCAATGTTGGAGGAGGGGAGACGGCTGAGGAGACCCAGGACAGAAAGGATATAGTTCTTTGGAGAAGGAGAGTTTATTTGAGTCAGAAAAGGATCGTGAAGTCTGAGGAGAAAAGGGGATCGTGCGATTTTGAGGAGGTCGGCCTGCCTGCCTGCTATTTTTATCTGCCCATGTGTTTCATCTCCTTACTGTCCTGGTCATTGTCTGCGAGCCTAATAGTCCTGGTCATCGTCTCGTCATCGTCCCCTCATCGCCTGCTCATCCCTGCTGCCACCAAAGCTGAGTCCCCCAGCTTTTGTCCCTTTTCTCCATCAGTTACTGAGTCTGGTGTGTGATGCCTTAGTTCTTTAGATTTATTTTATACCCATTGTAGGTAATTATTTATTAATTGCATTCCTTTTCTTCCTCACCACTACCTGCCATCATATCCCTCTGCCAGTCAATCATCCCTGAGTTATTGTTTGTGGGTTCAGAAATAAACCAGTTGGTTTTACAAAGAGCTAAGTTTCTCCTCACGACCCATGACTCGTTGTCCGACATTAATTTGGAATGTCTCCACAAGAGTTAAGCCGCTCGGAACATTGTGGGATTTTGTCCTCCTGCCGTGACGAGCTCGACGTTAGTTGAGCCATTGATTCTTGATGCCACAATATCATTTTTAAAGTTGATTTTAAACCTTCGAGGTGCATTCACAAGCCCCAGATATGATGTTCCCATTACTGTCCAGAAGCACCCAAGCCAGAAACGGTGTCTGCATGGTACATCTCGCTCCGACATAAATATAGCTGGCATAAGATTTGTGTATTTTTACGTTGTGAAGATGTCCTTTGTCGAAGAGTCGGTAGCCATTGCTTTGTTGGTAATGATCTACGGCATCGTCTTTCCAATTGCAGACATCCATTAAATAAATCACCAAGCCTGCCTTGTTCACAGGAGGCACTCCCGCAAGGTTTAAAGTCCACTCACTGGTATTCGGTAGCGATCCGTCGGGAGTTTGGGTAGAATGTGCCCGTCTACGATTCTTCGGGCCTTGCACCGGCCCACATCACCAAGAGTTTTTTTGCAGTACGAAAGCTGCAAGATTTCAGGCCTTTGTGTGAACTGAAAAAGTTCTCCATTTCTCATTGTGCGGAGGCACATCCCTTTCTTTCAAGTACTTTTCCAAGTATTTTTGGATTCTTTTAGAAACCTTGTGAACCATTTGAGGTAACAATCCTTTCCTCGCACACACGAAATACAGAAACATACCTGAATTCACATTGCTGCGAAGGGGTTATTCTGATGCACGTGAGAATTTTGGGATGGATTACATCATTTCAAGAGTCTCGGATTGTGTAATCTCATTCAGAGAACTTTTGAACGCCCTTTGAAGAAGTACTGTACCAGGTTAAAAAAAAAAAAAGGAGTGGTGTTTATTTTCCTTTTTTTACGGTTAAAATTGTTGTGAATTGATAAATATTAATTTACAGTTTGAAAGGAAACGAAGTTTCCTCAATCAGCTTCTTCTTATTTCTATCTTTGACAGGCACAGTTACCCCCACATTATTGTGGGAATGGCCGAGGGGGGGGGAGGGGGGGAGGGGAGTTTGTGGCCCAAGTCTTTCACGAACCGGCTGGCCAGACCAGACGTTTGATTAAGTAGTTAATGCAGCAATTTGTTCATGGTGCAGGCGATAATTTGCCTACTCTTCACAAAGGACACCGTGGGATCACAAAGGACGCGCGCGTGCGCAACTCCAGGCAATCCTGCTAGCAATTTTGTCAATCAGTGAATGACCTTTTTTATCTGACTAGGAGTCGGATCCGCTGATAATTCGTTTAATACGTCCGTCAATGTATAAATGAACAGGTGCGTGGTGAGACTTGTAGCACAGGACGTTCAGGTCACATGCACGTATCTCTCCTCCGCACTGAATGAAAAAGACGTTATATTTATATAACGCAGGTATATGTCCAGATTGCAGGTATATGTCCTTTATATAACGCAGGTATATGTCCATATTTCAGGTATATGTCCTTTATATAATGCAGGTATATGTCCATATTGCAGGTATATGTCCTTTATATAACACAGGTATAAGACGTTATAGAGCACGTGCACAACACACGAGAGAGATTGCGGAATATACAGAAGAAATTGCGTCCAAAATTGCTTTCACGGCTTGCATGCAAGGCCGTGGGGTTTTTTTTGTAAAGGCAGAGTTTTCATCGTTAACCTTTTGTTGGTCAATGGCCCTCGGACGAGCATGCAGGATGCGGAGACAGACAAAGTGCGGTCGGCCTTAAATTTAACTTCTTTTTTTATTTTATTGTTTTTAAGCGTAGACCTCTTGTGACCTATGAAAGGCACCGAGCAAAAGTCCAAAGCGAATGAAAGGACATGCTTGGTCACACCTTGCATATCACACAGGTCACAAATGAATCCGCTACTTCATGCTCCCCCCCCGAATCCCACACCGTTCTCTCCCACGCACATCCCACGGAACCCCCACAATCCTTTTTTCTTCTCGTTTTATGGGTTTTAAGTGTCCGCGCCATCGGGCCGCTCAATGCCGCGTAAACAGCGCACATCTCCACCTGCTCCACGCAAATGACTCCTGATCAGTGAAGTGTTGTCCGACCGTTTGTTATCCTCACCCCACGAGTTTCCCGGGATGGGGTATGATCGAGCCCCGGCTCGATGCTGGAACGTGCCCGTGTATTTGGGGGTTAACAACGCCATAGAAACCGTATTCCGTTTCCACGCCCGTTGTCGCTTCCCAGCGTCGGTAATGTCGTCTTACAAGTTACAATCAATATAATTGGTCACGTTAAACGTGTTCATAAAAGCGACGAAACTGAGCTTTAAACGACAACTAACTGCATTGGGTTCTCGATTCGTTGAAGGGTGAATTGGAGTTTTCAGCACCACGGACAGATCCTCCACGGAATAATACAATGGGAGAAAACAACGCGAATGTGTTGCGAGTCAGAAGGTGTATTACATCTTGGGCTGATGTACCTTGGTTTAGCAATATCGATGAGCACGTTATTGAGGTTTCACGATTCACTGTAGTGCAGTGCTCCTTCGATGTGGGATGCACTCGTATTTCCGTGTCCATATTGCAGGTAATACGTGCTTCGTATAATTCCGTTGCGATGTGTTAAACCTGAAGTGTACTCTATTTACAGAGTGTTGGGTCTGCCGAAGCAGTTTCTTGGCAAGGGTGATACTAGGTGGTTTGCCATTGCCCTCACAGCAGGAGTTAGGGCAGGAATTTGGATTATAGTCATGGCGCCGGCGATACTTTTCAGAAACGGCACCGTAGGATCATTAATGGCCACCGACTACAGTCGCCTGATGGGACGGCCAGTTGAACATCCATCGGAGGGATGGCACATACATTGCCTCGCCCTGCCTGGAAAATACAAGGATGACAGTTAACAGCTGGGTCGGGATTCAAACCCAGTCTTGACAACTCAAGTATACATAAACCATGGAGACACACACACACACACACACACACACACACACACACACACACACACACACACACACACACACACACACACACACACACACACACACACACCGTCAACATCAAGGACGGTGGTCTTGAAGACACTCTACAACTCTTCAGGAGCTCCCAAAGCACACAGACCCCCAAAATCTCCACTCAGACTGTTTGCAAACTCCTCAGCTACCCTCTCATCTTTGAGCTTGCCAACATCCAGGCGAGGCTGGGATGGTACCATTCTCCTGGATTTAAGCTGAAACTTCAGAGTTGCTACAACAAGCCTGTAGTCGGTATTGAGGAACTGAGCACTCCGGTAGACCCTGCAGTTCTGGATTATCCTCCAGCGACCATCAACGAGCACATGGTCAATCTCTTTTGACAAACCACCAGTGTTGGAATACCAAGTCCAGTGATGAGCTTGTGGGCGCTGAAAGCACGAACCAGCCACCCAAAGTCCATGACTTCTTAAAAGTCAAGCAAGTTAGTGCTATTCTGGTTCACAGTTCCAGACCTATGGGGACCAACACATCTCATAACCATCCCACTCAGTTCCAGACCCATGGGGACCAACACACGTCTCATAACCATCCCAATCAGTTCCAGTCGATACATTGAAATCCCCCAAGACTAGAAGAGTATCTCATCTGAGGAATTGATCAACCACAGACTTGAGGGTGGCACAGAATGTGTCCTTCATGCTGAGATCACCTCCCCCCCCCCAACCCCTCAGTCGGAGCATAAACAAAGACCAGGGAAACGACACCCAAGGAGTGATGAATCCTTAGTCTCATAATATGCTCGTGACCGGTGTTACCTCAATTATCATTGGAGTCAGCTTATTGGACACAGCTACAGCAACTCATTGGGCATGGTAACCATCAGGAGAGGGTTCTCTGGACATAACCACGATTTGGACACGTCCGTCCAGCCATGTATGGAGATAACTACCATACAGACATAACCACCCTCCGGATATGTGCAGGGGGAGAGAGAGAGAGAGAGAGAGAGAGAGAGAGAGAGAGAGAGAGAGAGAGAGAGAGAGAGAGAGAGAGAGAGAGAGAGAGAGAGAGAGAGAGAGAGAGAGAGAGAGAGAGAGAGAGAGAGAGAGAGAGAGAGAGAGAGAGAGAGAGAGAGAGAGAGAGAGAGAGAGAGAGAGAGAGAGAGAGAGAGAGAGAGAGAGAGAGAGAGAGAGAGAGAGAGAGAGAGAGAGAGAGAGAGAGAGAGAGAGAGAGAGAGAGAGAGAGAGAGAGAGAGATACAGAGATACAGAGATACAGAGATACAGAGATACAGAGACAAAATAAGAATTCCTTCAGCTGACTGAGTGACAGATTCAATGGCCATTCAGATGACTCGCTGGGATCATCCACTTGAGAGGATTTGGCTCTTCAATCCTAAAACCCTTAAAAAAAGCAGATTTTAAAGCAGAATGAGGAAATTATATCAGGGGTTCCACCCGGGACATCCGTGGATTCAACATTTGTAATTTCACCATTTTTGACCAAATTCCTTCACGAATCAGCTGTCCAGATGCTCCCATGAATAGCACAGGTACCTTGCTCGTATAAAATAACCAATTGCTTGAGAAAGTTATGAGGACAAAAGAAAACGTGATCACTCATACACTGCTGAGGTTAAAAATTAAAACTTCAAGATAGGGGATGAAACTTTGCCACCATGGTACGCATAACGAAGCATGCAGGCATATACACTCACCCACAGAGAGTCCCCAACTTACAGATCCAAATATACCCATATACGTACCTCTACCTTGTAGCAACTGCCGACTGCACATCCCAATCAGGACAGGAACTGTACCGCCGTCCACTGTAGGGCACTCGGCAAGCGGCTTAAGCACTCAAGAAAGCACTCCAATGAATGGTTGGCAAGGAAGAGCGATGTCCGAATGTCCAAACTATGTCTGAATTAGACAAATGAACACTTTTCTAGGAGTCGGAACCGCTGATTAGTTCAATTCTGGAGCTTAAATTTTGTAATTCTGCTTCATTTAAGAGATTATTGATGTTATCGCATGTGCGGAAATGAAATAAAGCCATGAGCGCTGCCGTCTCCAGGAATTTATAAGCATTGCGATTTGTAGCTTAGCTATGATGATCAGACATTCAATAATAGGAGTGAGGAAAGTGAAAAGAAAAACTTTATCGTTATGAAATTGTTGCGGCGTATTCCAAGTCAAAGCATGGTTTAACAGGCCAAAAAACATCGTAGTTTCAGACCCCAGCGAGGTAACCCAGGTAATGCCTTAAGACCCCAGAGAGTGATGTGGCAGAGGACCGCCTGATGAAGGACATAATTAAATAAGGCCGTTAATTATCTTCAAATGGGATGTTTTAATTAATGCAAACACCCAATTTTCAGTTATGCACTTCCTTGGAGTTTTCTTAGTGTGCATGTAAGGTTTCAGGCTGCGAGGTTTTATTGTTTTGGAGTTATGGAGGACACACACACACACACACACACACTAACACACACACACACACACACACACACACACACACACACACACACACACACACACACACACACACACACACACACACACACACACACATATTGACATTTATTAATATAGATATCAGTGATGTAGAATTTGAGTCAGATGCCATTCACTATTTTCATGACTTCAGATTCTCAGAGTCCTGACTCAGATTCTGAAATTAAGGACTTGGATCAAGAGTCGAACTTGAGACCTCGTGTCTCAACTTTGAATTCAGCCTTCAATTGCTGCAGGACTCCATCATATAAATCACAGGTGAAATTTTTTATCCAGTCTTACTTATGATAGATACATTGTAGCTCCACCACAACTATGTTCAATGAAGGATTACGAAATAAATACCGAATGAGATTCCACAATCTTGTGAAATATTTGAGAAATGTTTTCTGCTGATGAAAACACTCCACTTTGTATGCAATAGCTGATATGTGGCACATGGTTCCTCATGAGTGAGATTTAGGACAAGGTAGTCCTGGTGTCAGCAAAATATGTTCATGGATCTGCAGTAGGTAACGAGGAAGATGACTCTCCTAAAGGCCCAGTCACACCTTGACGTTTTAGCCAGCAATGGCAACGTATCAAAATGTATGTAAAACGCTGGCTTACGCTGAACTTTTGATGTTTTTTTTAAAGATTCGGACGTGTTCATAACGAGTTGGTCGTATGCATAACATATTAGTAACGGACACAGAACGTTTCGTTGTCTTATATATAACTTATACCAACGAATGCTTAGCCTGTTGTCGGCGTTCACAACCTATGCCCAACGATAGTCTAACTTAAGCATAGCGCGCTGCACGTATCGCCGACGATCACGTGGCGTAGCCTATTAAAAGGCTGCCGCACAATGATTCAAATCATAACCGCCGGAGAAATGGAAGTGTCAACATCACAGTCACACCTTGGCGATCTTGCCAGCGTATGCCGACCTCTGAAAAATGCGTCTAAAACGCTGGCGCACGTCGAATACGGTATGGGTAAGTTTGGTATACGTGAATAGAATGCTAAAGTACGCTGTCATATGTCGTAGTAAGTGGAGTACGTCTTGAAATTTTAAACGTGTTAAAAATTTTATGACGTACTTGCCGTATGCCTCACACGTTCTGCATGCGATGGGAATAAGTTGTACGCACGATATGCGATCGTTGGCACACGTCGACAAAAGTTACTTGTAAGTTACTCATAAGTCAAAACACGTCGAGGTAATGGTTAGCTTCAGTGTTCCAGACTCCCTGGTTGTTTTGGTTTTTTTTCTTCGGTATGACGGTGATGTTGACACTTCGATTTCTAGTGCGGTTAAAATATAATATAATTAATAGGCTGCCGCTCAACGATTTAAATCATAACCGCACTAGAAATCGAAGTGTCAACATCACCGTCATACTGAAGAAAAAAAAAAAACAGGGAGTCTGGAACACTGACGCTAACCATTACATTGACGTGTTTCGACTTATGAGTAACGTATAAGTAACGTGTGTGGACATGTGTCAACGATCGCGTAACGTGCCTGCAACACGTTACTCATAGGTTAGAAATAAGTTTGGGGTACGCTAAACATTACCTCGACGTGTTTCGACTTATGAGTAACTTACAAGTAACGTGTGTCGACGTGTGTCAACGATCGCATAACGTGCCTACAACTTATGGCCGGCGTAGCGGAACTTGTGAGTCATACGCTGGCATAAGTCGTAAAATTTCAAGCATGCAAAAATTTGAGGACAACCGCAAAGTACAACTATGAAAGCCAGTGTACTACGACGTATGGCAGTGTTTTTCAGCGTGCTCTCAATGTTTCCAAAATGTACCCATAACGTATTCGACGCGTGCCAGCATTTTAGACAAATTTTTAAAAAATCTGCATAAGTTGGCTAAAACGTCAAGGTGTGACTGGGCCTTAAGTGGTGACTATTACAAGGAAAAGAAAAAGGACAATGGGAAAGCCCCACTTGGGAAGTCTACTGAAAGGGAATTAAAAGAGATCATTAAGTGACCCATGTAAGGGAAGGGTAGGATCTCCTCTAGTCCCAGTGAGACGCTGGTTGCTTGTAAATTTGGCCGAGCAAACCAACATCGCTTGCATATGTGGGTCAGGATTAGCTGAGGTCGGTAGCTTGTAGCCCAAGGAGGCAAGCTACAAACGAATAAGGGATGGAAACCTCTTCATTATTGTACTGGATTATGTGACAGCATCGCCTGAGACACACAGTAACTCAAATTCCACCAGCAAGTCTCAACCATAGTACAAATAAATATGGTCGAAGGTCGAGGCTTTCCCAGTGGGCAAAGGTCGAGGATTCCACAGCTATTATTTTCATGGTGACTGTAAAATACACATGAAAAACACTACTTAACATTCTGATGGGTATGCACCACTTGATCCTACAGCGAAATACCATATTCAAATGTTGGCAGCTTGCCAACTTCTCACAAATCCCGGTTTTTGAGGGGGTTTTTTCATGTCAAAAGCATTTTCTCTGACAATATTATGGTAGGTACCGGTACCATTGGGGTCACAAGGCAAATGTGATTTCAAATTTTGGGTCGTGGACAAAAAGGTTTGGGTGCCTATGGTCCACTGGGTCTTTGGTGTGGCTTGTCCTTGGGTGTCCCCCACCTACAGTTTGTGGTTGGTGTGTAGATTTCTGTATTCAAAGGAAAAAAAAAAAAGACTCCCTTGCGGTGTTGTTTGTGTGAGCATGTGTTTGTTATTGGGGCAAAAGTGTTTGTTTCTCATCTCTTTGTATTTGTTGCCATCGTCTGTTGTGGTTATTGGTTTTGTGAGCAGGTATCTGGTGTTGTGGTTGGGGATTGTTTGTTTTTTTGAAAAATAAAAAACAAAAAAGGCTGGGATTGGAAGTGGAGGGGGTGGTGGGGATGGTTTTTAGTTCACCTGGAACGTAGTTCCGGGGAGTTTATGGGATGGTACGTCATCTGTCTGTCAGTCCGTCCATCCATCCATCCACAAATACTTTCAATTTCTTCTCTGAAACTACGCACATGATTTCGATGAAACTTTACCACAACGTTCCTCACTGTGTATGTACCAAAGTTTGTTCATGGCATTACAAAAAAAAACGTTAAAAACAAAATCAGGCCCGAAGGGGGTCTACCGGGGGCTGCCCCCCAAAATAGGTATTTTCTTTCTTATTGGAAAGTACACATGCAATTCTGATGAAACTTGACCACAACCTTCTTCACCCATGACACACCAAAGTTTGTTCATGGCATTAAAAAAAATCAGGGTCTGAGGGGGTCTACAGAGGGAGTTTATGGGGGGTTGCCCCCCCCAAATAGATATTTGCTTTCTTTTCAGAAACAACACACAATTCCGATTAAACTTGACTGCAACCTTCATCACCCATGGTTTACCAAAAGTTGTTCATGACATTATAAAAATTGGTCTCCAAGGGAGTGTAAGGGGGATTGTCCCCAAAATATATATACTTGCATTCTTCTCAAACGACACACACAATTTTGATGAAACTTGACCACAACCCTCATCACTCGTACTGTACCAAAGTTTGTTCATGCCATTAAAAAATTGAGGTCTCGCGGGATCTATAGGGGGGGGTTGCCCCCCAAAATAGGTATTTACCTTCTTCTCGGAAACTACACAAACAATTCCGATTAAACTTCAACACAACCTTCATCACCTGTGATGTACCAAATTTTGTTTTTTGACATGACAAAAATTGGGGTCTAAGGTGGTGTAAGGGGGGGGGATTTCCCCCCAAAATATGTATTTGCTTTTTTCTCCGAAACTACAGTCACAATTTCTATGAAACTTGACAACCGCCTTCATCACCTGTGATGTACCAAAGTTTGTTCATAGCATGAAAAAAACACCCATAGTTACCGTATTTTCGGTGTATAAACTGCATTTTTTTATCAGCAAAAAAGGTAAAAGTTGGGGGTGCGGTTAATACATGGGTAGAGAAAAAAAATCAGTCGTAAAAACGATCAATGCTGAATTTCAAATATCTTCCAAATGAACACTTTTTCAAGTCGGAACTGCTGTTAAGCTCAGTTCTGCTGTTTAAATTTTGGAAATCGGTTCAGGTTAAGAGTTTGTACAGCGTTTTATTAACCGTGTGCGGAAATTAAATAAAGATACCTGGAGTTTCGGTGCGTGGTATGTATAAAGCCTCACGGCTCTGAAAATGCCATTAAACACAAAAGAAGGAGAACACCTGGTCTCACATCAAAAGAAGAATTATTCACAAAAGCTAGAGTCTAATAACAGAGCATCCACCTCAAATAAGCTTGCGCGCAAACTTATGTGCATTCGGAAACAGGCTGGGGGTGGTCAGGTGACTCTCAAGAAGGGCTGCTTTGTGCTTAGTGAGTGCTTCGGCTTACATCACCAGATTGTGTCACGTATCATCCATTCTATCTATCAAGATGTCAAGGTGCTCATTCACCACAGCATTTAAACTCCATATTTGCGGTCTGCAGAAGAGTTTGGGAAGCTGGGAGGTGATTCAGCATGGACGAGTCCATCATCCGGCACTGGAGAACAAGCAAGGCAACGATAAAGAAGATGCCAAGTAAGAAGAAGGCGCTGAGGGGAAAGTCAGCGAAGTGGCCTCAGCTTGAGGAGCGTCTCGTTGCTTGGGTCCAGGAGAAGAGAGCAGAGGGTTACGCCATCTCAACACTTGCTCTCAGGCTGAAGGCGAGGAGCTTAGCTCAGGAGGATAACATTGTGGACTTCACAGCCAACCCGTTGTGGGCCCACAGGTTCATGGCATACCATCAACTGTCGGTTCGATGCCGTACACACATCTCCCAACATCTACCCGATCATATGGCTGATAAGATGACGCGCTTCCAGCCCTACATCATCAAGCTTCGCCGAGAGCATGAATATCCCCTCAGCAGGATCGTGAATGCTGAGCAGACTGCCCCTTACCTTCGACATATTGAGAGGGACCACCATCACAGTGAAGGAGTGAAATGTGATGATCAACACTACTGGTCACGAGAAGGACCGATTCATCACATGCTCACCTGCACCACAGATGGTGGCAAGCTTCCTCCGTATGTTGTGTTCAAGAGGAAGATACTGTCCAAAGACAAGTTTCCAGATGACGATATTGGTATTGCACAGCAAAAGGGGTGGGTAGATGAGGGACTGGTCCAGGACTGGATGTGCACGGTCTGGAGTAGTAAGCCGGATGGCGGTCTCTCCCGACGACGAAGCATGCGAGTCCTGGATGCGTTCAGCTGTCACAAGACTGACAACACCAAAGCGCTGCTCCATCAGACCAACACTGATCTCATCATCATCCCGGGTGGGATGACATCGCTCCTGCCACCCCTCATTGTGTCCATCAACAAGCTGTTCAAGGACGGGCTACGTCGCTGCTGGTTCAACTGCAAAATGAGTGGGGAGAAGACCTAAACGAAGATCGGGAGGTTGAGAAAGGTCGACCTTCCGATGATCTGCGGCTGGATCGTCAAGGTGTGGGAGGGGATATTGTCGGACATCATCAAGCGAGCATTTCTGAAATGCTGCATCTCCAACATGGACGGCAAAGAGGACAACATCATTTGGGGAGGAGGAGGCTGCCAATGATGGTGACAGTGATGGGGACTTGCTCTGCCCTGATTCGGACATGGAGTTACGTGCCATCTTCGATGAGGAAAGCACTGACGAGGATTTCCTCAGGTTTAGCTAAAAAGCTTCATCAAACCCAAACGGCCCTTTTTAGGGCCACAAATCCTCAAGAAGTATGTATGATACTGGTACAAATCCCTTTTTTTTTTCCTTTTTCTAGTTGCAATAAAAATCCTCTTTATAATATTAAAAAATAAGAAAGAAAAATAAAAACTTCTTGGTATCCTCTCCTCTCTCTTCAACTTCTTGAAAATGAGAATAAGACTACGAGACTAAATTAAACGGACATGGGAGTAAGAATGTTGATACCTCCGTCACTTTGTACCGCACAAAGTTGATGTACAAACGTATTTAGATATAGATCAGAAAATAAAATGATCAATATATTCATTTATTTTGAGGGTGAAAAAGATGGGTGCAGTTAATACACTGGAAAAGTTTATTTATTTATTTTTTTAGGGTGAAAAACAGGGGTGCGGTCAATACACGGCTGTGGTCTATACACCAGAAAATATAGTATTTACTTTCTTCTCCATTACATAATTTGTGGGTCATCCATGCTGACCAGCGGTTACCTAGTTATCTTATCCAGCTACGAACAGGTGAGCACCCAGGGGTATTGGCCAAAAGTTTTTTTTGTGTGTGTTAACTTTAATTATGGATTTTACTTCCTGATTTGATTTTGATTCTTGAATCCTGGTGTTGGCTTAGTGGTTAGGGTGGTGGCTTGGGATCCAAGGGTCCTGAGTTCAAACCCTGTTGGCTGCTGAATTAACACCAGGGGGTTGACTCAGCCTGTCATCCTTCTGAGGTCAGCGAAATGAGTACCAGTGTACTGGTCCCAGTGTATGCCCCAGTTAGAATAGGTGTACCATATCCCTGTGTGTCGTAAGAGGCGACCAGGGTTGGTGTCAGGAAGGGCATCCGGCCATAAAACATTGCCTCAAGAAAAAGCCAAACCTCTGCACAGCAGGGAAAAATGGCTGTAAACACGATCATTTGATTTTGATTCTTATTTATATTGTTAGTTTGTTCAAATATTGTTTCAAATTATGCTAAAATATATCAGATTTCTTGATATTTATTAATTGGTGATGAGCAGAAGCCCATGGTTAAAATACCACGATATAAAGAAGAAGAAAAAAAGGAAGCCTTTTATTGTTACACTTGTTGAAAGAGCTCAAAATGCGAGGTTATATATTTATTAACAGCAAAGAAGAAAAAAAAATTGGGAACAATCGAGGCAGCGGTCTGTTTCCAATACATCGAATGGGTTCAAATTTTTGTCTGATTGAAAAAATTATTTTCCCATAGGTTTGGATTAATTTGAAGCAACTTTAATTTAATTTTTTTTTTCTTTCCCAGGCACGTTTCAGTGTTTCATGATGGAACAGATAAAGAGATAGCATTTGCCTAATACACTGCATATGTGTGTATGTATATATATATATATATATATATATATATATATATATATATATATATATATATATATATATATATATATATATATATATATATATTCTTGAGGCAATCTTGCCCTCTGAAAGACAGTAACCTTCCCGGCACCCACCTTTGGTGGACAATGTGCAGCAGCACATTCAAAGAAATTCACTTTATCATTTTTGTCACGTTTGAAATAAATTTTATTGATCACAACATATCCCAGTCCATCATCATAATTTTGATAAGATTCCATTATATGATGAAAAGTAGAATGGCACTTGGTAGAGCGCATACCTCTGCCAGGTTGAACAGTTTACGTTTTGTATCCCACTGATAGGCCAGATCTGTATCCGGCCCTTAACCAAAATCTAATCGGCTTGTTCTTGTCATGTAACCAACTCATCCACCAAGTTTTGCCATCACTCACCCACAACTTTATGAAACATGATGCAACATATCGTTTTTGGTCTCATCTCTCAAGGATGAAGAATCGCTTTGAAATAAAAAAAAAATTATTGTGTGTATATGTATATGTATATATATATATATATATATATATATATATATATATATATATATATATATATATATATATATATATATATATATATATGTATATATATATTTCGGCACGCCCCTTTGTTTGTTCCACCATCAGATTTTTGTTACTGCATGAAATGAAACAAGATTTGGCACATATACTAATGATATTATTGTCTTCCGAAAGAGGCCCCTCAAAATTCGTTTTGATGCATTTTCACAAACTCCAACGGATTCCATTCAAATTCGGTACGATTATGGCTTTTGGTCCAACTTAGGTTATTGGCTATAAAATTTTTTCCATAACATTTCCGACATTCGAAAAAAATCGATAAATCGATATCCCTTATGGGATTTTCCATTCAAATCCACAAGGCCTACGGGGGACGCAAATTTCCACTTTGCCCCGGGCACTGTTTACCTCCGCAATGCCAAGCTGTTAGGGTTAGGGTTAGCTACCCTAACACTAACCCTAACCCCAACAGCTAACCCTAACCCTAACAGCTATTCAGGAAATTTGCAAGAAAGCCCGGGCAACGCCAGGCTTCATTGCCAGCCCAAGCAACGCCGGGCATTATTGCTAATATATATATATATATATATGTATATATATATATATATATATATATATATATATATATATATATGTATATATATATATATATATATATATATATATATATATATATATATATATATATATATATATATATATATATATATATATATATATATATATGTATGCATGTATATATATATATATATATATATATATATATATATATATATATATATATATATGTATGCATGTATATATATATATATATATATATATATATATATATATATGTATGCATGTATATATATATATATATATATATATATATATATATATATATATATATATATGTATGCATGTATATATATATATATATATATATATATATATATATATGTATGTATATATATATATATATATATATATATATGTATATATATATATATATATATATATATATATATATATATATATATATATATATATATATATATATATATATATATATATATATATATATATATATATATATATATATATATATATATATATATATATATACAGTGGGGAGAACAGGTATTTGATACACTGTCGATTTTGCAGGTTTTCCCACTTACAAAGCACGTAGAGGTCTGTAATTTTTATCATAGGTACACTTCAATGGTGAAAGACGGAATCTAAAACAAAAATCCTGTAAATCACATTGTATGATTTTTAAATAATAAATTTGCATTTTATTGGATGAAATAAGTATTTGATCACCTACCAACCAGTAAGAATTCCGGCTCTCACAGACCTGTTAGTTTTGTCTTTAAGAAGCCCTCCCATTCTCCACTCATTCCCTGTATTAACTGCACCTGTTTGAACTCGTTATCTGCATAAAAGACAGCTGTCCACACTCAATCAATCAGACTCCAACCTCTCCACAATGGGCAAGACCAGAGAGCTGTCTAAGGACATCAGGGACAAAATTGTAGACTTGCACAAGGCTGGGATGGGCTTCAGGACAATAGGCAAGCAGCTTGGTGAGAAGGCAACAACTGTTGGCGCAATTATTATAAAATGGAAGAAGTTCAAGATAACAGTCAATCTCACTCGGTCTGGGGCTCCATGCAAGACCTCACCTCGTGGAGCCTCAGTGATCATGAGAAAGGTGAGGGATCAGCCCAGAACTACATGGCATTACCTGGTCAATGACCTGAAGAGCTGGGAACACAGTATCAAAGAAAACCATAAGTAACGCACTACGCCATCATGGATTAAAATCCTGCAGCGCACGCAAGGTCCCTCTGCTCAAACCAGCGCATGTCCAGGCCCGTCTGAAGTTTGCCAATGACCATCTGGATGATCCAGAGGAGGAATGGGAGAAGGTCATGTGGTCTGATGAGACCAAAATAGAGCTTTTTGGTTTAAACTCCACTCGCCATGTTTGGAGGGAGAAGAAGGATGAGTACAACCCCAATAACACCATCCCAACCGTGAAGCATGGAGGTGGAAACACCATTCTTTTGGGATGCTTTTCTGCAATGGGGACAGGACGACTGCACCGTATTGAGGGGAGGATGGATGGGGCCATTTATCATGAGATCTTGGCCAACAACCTCCTTCCCTCAACAAGAGCATTGAAGATGGGGCGTGGCTGGGTCTTCCAGCATGACAACGACCCGAAACACACAGCCAGGGCAACTCAGGAGTGGCTCCGTAAGAAGCATCTCAAGGTCCTGGAGTGGCCTAGCCAGTGTCTAGACTTGAACCCAATAGAAAATCTTTGGAGGGAGCTGAAAGTCTGTGTTGCCCAGCAACAGCCCCGAAAGCTGAAGGATCTGGAGAAGATCTGTATGGAGGAGTGGGCCAAAATCCCTGCTGCAGTCTGTGCAAACCTGGTTAAGAACTACAGGAAACGTCTGATCTCTGTAATTGCAAACAAAGGTTTCTGTACCAAATATTAAGTTCTGTTTTTCTGATGTATCAAATACTTATTTCATGCCATAAAATGCAAATTAATTATTTAAAAATCATACAATGTGATTTTCATGATTTTTGTTTTCGATTCTGTCTTTCACAGTTGAAGTGTAGCTATGATAAAAAAAAATTACAGATCTCTACGTGCTTTGTCAGTGAGAAAACCTGCAAAATCGACAGTGTATCAAATACTTCTTCTCCCCACTCTATGTGTGTGTACATATATATATATATATATATATATATATATATATATATATATATATATATATACATATACATACATATACATATATATATACATATATATATATACATATACATACATATATACATATATATATATATATATATATATATATATGTATATATATACATATACATACATATATATATATATACATATACATACATATACATATATATATATATATATACATACATATATCTATATATATATATATCTATATACAAATACATATACATATATATATATATATATATATATATATATATATATATATATATATATATATATATATATATATTTTTTTTTTTTGTAAAATTCCCGCCCGTCGGCGTGCTAACGACCGCGTCTAACCAATAGCGGTCGCTTCACCCACCGAACGGACAATCCAGTCGCGGCTTTCCGGATCAACGCCGGAAACCAGCCACGGGTGTGTTTTTCACTACACCACAACCTTGTCCGCACTCTACCACGCTACAGGGTCCGATCGCCAAATCTTCGATTTACCTAATTATTCGCGCAGGTAGGTTACTGAGAGATTGTACCTAAAGGCCCGGTCACACCTTGACGTTTTAGCCAGCGATGGCAACGTATTAAAATGTATGTAAAACGCTGGCTTACGTTGAACTTTTGATGTTTTTTTTTAAAGATTCGGACGTATTCATAGCGACTTGGTCTTATGTATAACGCATTGGTAACGGACACAGAACGTTTCGTTGTGTTATAGATTATTTATACCAACGAATGCTGGACCTGTTGTTGGCCTACACAACCGATGCCCAACGATAGTCTAACTTAGGTATAGCGCATTGCACGCATCGCCGACGATGTCGTGACGTAGCCTATTAAAAGGCTGACGCACAACGATTCGAATCATAACTGCCGTAGAAATGGAAGTGTCAACATCGCGGTCACACCTTTGCGATCTTGCCAGCTAAGAAAAACGTGTCTAAAACGTTGGGGCACGTCAAATATGGTATGAGTAAGTTTGGTATACGTGAGTAGAACGCTAAAGTACGCTATCATACGTCGTAGTAAGTAGAGTACGTCAAGAAATTTTAAACATGTTCAAAATTTTACGACGTACTCGGCGTATGACACACGTTCCGCATGCGATGGGGATAAGTTTTACACACGATATGTGGACGCTTACACACGTCCACAAAGGCTACTTATAAGCTACTCATAAGTCGAAACACGTCGCGGTAATGTCTTTTTTACGCGAAACTTATTTCTAACTTATGTTTGACGTGCTTTGAACCAATTCTTTACGTAGTCCCAACACACATCGACATATGTAGACGTATTCCAATGACGTCTTCCGGTCGACAAAAAAAAAATGAACGTGTTTCTAGCTTACAACTGCCATATAAAGACGTGTTCCCAGCGGTTTTGGGAATTGGTATCTAAAAATGCTGCTCATAAAAGGGGAACCCAACAGTGTTTTCGAGTCCTTTTTGAGTCGATGTCCATGTCAGCAGTAACAGTATCAGTATCAGTATCAGTATTAGTATTAGTATTAGTATTAGTATTAGTTTGTTCATGTTGGCAGTAGTAGGTAAGTGTGAGGGGGAGGGTGTGGGTTATGATGGATCGTCCTTGCGTTTAACGATTTAACGATTTAAATGATAAACTCAACGATTTAAATGGCTGCATCTCCACTATTGAAAGTAGACGCTTGCGCTCAACAATTCGATTCTTTTTACACTCAACGACTTTTAAACGGTACCACTCAGCTATTTTCATTGTTTACAATGAACGATTTAAATTGCTGTCACTCGCCTTTGTTTTTTGACGCTGGGGTTTGGAAATTTGAAGCGTTTCTTCTGAACGTGTTAAAACGCTCAAACTCGACTATTTTAAATAGACGCTGCCGATGGACAATTGAAATCATAGCCAAGCTAGACATCGAAGTGTGAACATCCTCGTCATGCCCAAGAAAAGTTTGAAGAATGCTGCAAATAAGTGTCCTGGCCGTGGCCATGGACGCTGACGCAAGGACGATCCATTATACCGACGTCTTTCAGCCTATGAGTAACTTAAAAGTAACGTCTGTCGATGTGTGGCAACGATCGCGTAACGTGCCAACAACACGTTATTCATAGGTTAGAAATAAGTTTCGGGTACGCTAAACATTACCTCGGCGTGTCTCAACTTATGATTAACTCACAAGTAGCATGTGTTGACGTCTGTCAACAATCGCAGACCGTGCATACAACTTGTGGCCAGCGTAGCGGAACGTGTGAGTCATACGCCGGCATACGTCATGAAATTTCAAGCATGAAAAAATTTGAGGACAACCAAAAAGTGCAACGTTTAAAGCCAACGTACAACGACGTATGGCAGTGTTTTTCAGCATGCTCTCAATGTTATCAAAACTTACCCATAACGTATTCAACGTGTGCCAGCGTTTTAGAAAAAAAATTCAAAAATCGGCATACGTTGGCTAAAACGTCAAGGTGTGACGGGGCCTTAAACGAGACCGCTTGGAAACGAGCGGCTTAAGCAGCTCGCTTCCTTTTGGGATAACCGAGCGGGGTATTATCGCGCAGTCCCATTGGACCTGATCACTTTATGGGCTATTTAAAAACCAACTATATTCCAAGTGCAATATGGGGCAGTTCAATGAGGGAATGGACGCAACGAACAGGTTTACATTCACACAAGGACATTTATTATAATAAAGCACGTATGAAATTAAACAAGGCAAAACACGTCTGCAATTATACAAGCAACAAAAGCACGACAAAAGAACTACAACCGTCTACTTATTATGTACAGTCACTTGCACTTAACAGCAGTTCCGACTTATTAGACGGGCCCACGGACACACGTACGCACACACACACACACCTAAGAAATGGTGGCAGAGGCCTTTAATAAAGGCGCTGTCACGCTGACGTTTTAGCCAGCAATGGCAACGTTTAAAAATGTATGTAAAACGTTGGCGTATGCTGAAGTTTTGAGGTTTTTTTTTAAGTTTTGGTCGTATTCATAATGTGTTGATCGTATGCATAACGTATTAGTAACGGGCACAGAACGTTTCATTGTGTTGTAGATAACTTATACCAACGAATGCTTTGCGTGTTGTCGGCGTTCACAACCTATGCCCAACGATAGTTTAACTTCGGCATAGCGCGCTGCACGTATCGCCGACGAACTCGTGGCATAGCCTGTTAAAAGGCTGCCGCACGCCGATTTAAATCATAACCGCCTGAAAATTGGAAGTGTCAACATTGCCGTCACACCTTGACGATTTAGCCAGCGTATGCCGACCTATGAAAAATGTGTGTAAAACGCTGGCACACGTCAAATACGGTATGGGTAAGTCGTGTATACGTTAGGAGCACGTTGAAAAACGAGGAAATATGCTGTCATATTCCGTGGTACGTCTAGTACATCGTGAAATTTCAAGCATGCTGAAAATTTTACGACGTACTCGACGTATGGCTCACAAGTTCCGCATACGCTGGCATAAGTTCTCTGCACGCTCCGCGATCATTGACACACGTCGGACACACGTTATTTGTAAGTTACTCATAAGTCGAAACACGTCGAGGTAATGTTTAGCATACCCGAAACTTAGTTTTTAACCTATGAGTAACGTGCTTTGAACCTATGAGTAGCGTGCTTTGAACATATGAGTAGCGTGCTTTGAACCTATGTGTACTTTATCTAAAACACACATTGTCGTATCGAGACAAATTTGATTGACGTCTTCCAGACGACCACAGAACTTACTGAACGTGTTTTTAAGTTACCTCTACCGTATAATGGCGTATTGGCAGCGTTTCGGGGAATTGGTATGTACAAATGGCCTTCACAAGAGGAACCCGTCAGTGTTCCAGACTCCATGTTGAGTAGATGTCAATGTCAGTAGTATCAGTATTAGTAGTAGTAGTAGGTGAGCGCGTCAGTAGTAGTAGTAATAGTAGTATTGGTAGT
>NC_140967.1:43899675-43949675 GCF_056783735.1 Eptatretus burgeri
TTCACTGTTTTATATATTTTGTTATTTTGGTCTGCATTAAAGTCATCTATGTTATTAAATTGTTTTAATATTTGTTTCAGTTGATCTGGGTGATGGTTTGGATACGTATCGCTTTTGGAATCGTTCTATCTGGCCTCCATTCCCATCCCCCCCCCCCCCTCACGATCCTGGGTTGGTTTGGTTGAGTCCACATTTACGTTCGATCTATTTTCATAACAAAACAATTAATATTCTATTTATTTTTTAATTTTGGGTTGCATGCACTAGCCCAGAGACAAAGTAACGTCCTCACGTTGGAATCACCATCATGGCTTCAACAGTTGCTGCGGTAGGTCGGGCTACAGTTTTACATTGTTTTGAGAGGTGACCAAGAAGAAGTACAAATTGGTGATTTAGTGGTCTCTCATTGTGGTACTTTAGCAATGTATTTTGGTGTCTTTTTAAGTCTTGGTAGATCAGAATGCACTCGAGAATAAAAGCTTTGCATTTTAAATGCCCATAACTTCACTCTGTAGTACGGTAGTCTATGAGCGTATCATTGTTTACATATTTGAATGGGCGGCCATTTTTTTCCTGAATCATCCCTCTGTATGGAGTCCTACATTTATATATACATATACATACATATATATTTAGCCATATGCGCAATTGTTGCATTATTGATAAATTGTTGAAATTTTAACCTTTTAAAAAAAACACAAGGTCTCTGTGTTTCCACAAAAACACAAGGCTCTATGCTATTAAAAGGCTAAGTATCCAGAAACATATGCTAAGTGATGATGCTCCGCAATTGCTGAGCTGCCCCGAATAGGTCAAAATGTAAAGGAAATGTTCCCCTACCTATCACACTGAAGCACAAACGACCCTGTGATTGGGTGGCCGGGGGGGGGGGGGGGAGTGTGAGGGGGCTGTTGGTAAGTAGCACCATCTCCTTGTTTTTGCCTGTACGTTGTGGAGGAACATATATACAGTATATATTTCTCATTTTTGCTGACAATCAACACTTGCAAAATAATTATGCACCTTAATGAAAGCAGCCTGCTTGCACAGAGAAGTCGTTTTCATGAAGGTGCATAATTTTTTTGAGCATGTGAAAGGGGCTTTAATTCTGCAAGGGGAAAAGATTGAAAACTTAAACAAAAGAGGTGGGTTTGGAGGGGGGGGAAGGAGAGAGTGCACTTATCCTTTAAAGAATGGTTAACTCGAAAAATACATGACAACGTGACTCAAAAAGGTGGATAAACATAGAGATTTGGCATCCACTGGCAATTCAATAAAGCAAAACATTCAATATGACAAGTGAACAAATATCAGGAATATTAACGTAGCTTATTAAAAACAAAAACAAAACTTAAACATTACAACGACAAATATAGGATAGAAAGAAGAGAGGAAAAAGACAAAAGGATAAAGTTAACCAACGATATGATACATAGCTGCTGTAGAGGGGGTTCAGCGTAGGGCTACAAGATTGCTTCCGCGGTTGCTGGACTTAGCAATGAGTAGCCGCTAAAGGAGACAGGACTTCATACTATACTTTAGAAACGAGGTGGTTACGAGGGGATTTGATTGAGATGTTTACAATAATGAAGGGAAAAGACAAAACAAGTGTAGACGTGTTTTTCAGCAGAATGTCTTACGATAGGACCAAGGGCCATAGCCTGAAAGCAAGGAAGATGATAGTTAGGACAGTATTAAGGCAGAGCTGTTTCAGTCTGAGGGTAATTAATACATGAAACTATCTCCCAAGAAAGGTACTGGCAGCATAAAGAGTACATAAGTTTAAATTGGAATTACATAGGTACCGAGAAGCATTGGATATAGAGGGGTACAGGGATATTGGCAGGACTTTAGGTGGCTTGCATGTGGATAGGTATCTAGTGTTGGTGTAATGCAGGCATGATGGGCCAAATGGCCTCCTCCTGCCCCAAAGTTCCTTGTTATTCCTTGTTCTAATTATGGGGGGGAGGGGGGAGGGGTGGTCGTCAATGTACCTGCTCATGTTGTGTTGTTCGTCTTTCGGCTGCTCCCATTAGGGGTCGTCACAGCGGATCATCCGTTATGATCTGCATACTGATTTGGCATAGGTTTTACGCCGGATGCCCTTCCTGATGCAACCATGGTCGCCTCTTACGACACAGGGATAAGGATTGGGTTTCGCCATGATTCCAGGCTGCCCTACACCCTCTCATAGCGCGGCCCAGTGCAGAGCTCCCGTCCTCAAGGGATCCTCCAACCCAAGCCTCCGAGTAGCCGGATTACAGGCGCACGCCACTACGCCCGTTGTTGTCAATGTTCCTGCTCATCTGCAGGAATATATTTACATTGCATCAAACACTTCTTGCATTTGTTAAACATGTAAATTGCCTTTAGCACAAATGATTGTCTAAGATGAGAGTGCAACCTTATAAGGGATGACAAGATCAACACAGAATTTAATGCACTCAGAGGTAACTATCACCATGTCATCCACCGACTCACCTGGGTTCAGTATTACACTCCAGTCTGTGCAACGAAAGCAAGCTCGCAGCTCGTTGGTGCTCCAAACATGCCGTTCCTTACTGATTGCTTTGCAACCTTTTCATTTTCTGCTTGTAGGAAGGAAGCAAAATCATTTTTGGTATAGTTGGAGTTTCCCTGCTGAGGACAAGCCTTCAGTTATTACATGTTAAGAGCAGCATTCAAATCTGATCTGTTAGTTTGACATCAGTTGTGTGGAAGGTGTATGTCCTTGGGGAATGTTGGAGGAGCATAAATCCACTGTTACATGCTTCCTGGATATATTGTTTTACAAATTTCTTTAAAATTGATGGATACACCGTCGGATCCACAAAATCCTCAACATTAATTTTTGCTCAATCAGGGGATGAAGCCTCAGGTTCATTCACCCCTAGAAGCGATCTGTTCACTTGCTGTTGTTACATTTGCTTGTGGTGGAATAGACAACTAGTACAAAATCAGATTAAGTTCTTTCAGTAAATAAAAGAGTTGAAACCGCAAACATCATCCATTTCAAAAACTAACATACATACTTTGTTCACTACTCATGGGTTATTACACCATCGAAAGGTCATGTACCTACATACATTCTCCGCCTTTAAGACATTTCCCAGAAGCCTCTGTCCCATCTCCTCTCACAATTTGATGAATTTTTTTTTCTAAATCCATTGCACTCTGGTATTCTAGTATTGTGGTGTTGTGCATAGACTGGATGCTAGAGGGTGCGATGAGGTAGAAGGAGTTCGGGGTGAGAGGTCAGGAGGTGCGCAGCGTAAAGCTTGTTACGCTCCGATGTTCGGTTGAATAAAACCGTTGGAGAATATTGAATTCCTCATTCTTGGAGTATTTTACGACACAACAAACTGGGGACGAAGATGAGATTGAATTTTAATCCACCAAGACCCTTTCTGGAAAACCCGGGTGAGCCTTCAATGCCCTTTACGGCCTGAACTCGCGTCTTTGAAAACTACTTGCTGGCGATACAGGATAATGCACTCGCTGATGCCCGAAAGGACGCACTTTTGATACAGTGCTTAGGCACAGAAGGTCAGAGACTCTTCTATACCCTAACGGTAGCTGATAATAGCTACGAAATGGCACTTACCTGGCCTTGAAGATTAGTCTTGAGTTAATGTTGTGGCAGAACGATATAAATTTCGTCAAAGTGATCAGAAAAATGGCGAGTCTATGGAACAATATCTTGCTTCATTAAGGGAGATGGTCGTCACATGCGAGTTTGGAGAGCGGGCAGACGAAATGATCCGGGACCAGCTCGTCGAGAAAACAAACTCACCTCGCATTGGAGAACGTTTACTGCTAGAAATGGAACTGACGTTACAGAAGGCTATAACCGTGGCTCGAGGTAATGGCAGAGGCTCAGATCATAGGCCAAGACACTGCTAGCGACATACAGGCCGTACACCCTATTCAGACACAGGATTCGAAGAGCAGCAAGAGACCCTAATCACTGTGAGAGGGATGTCAGATGAGCGATCTCAACCGGCTCAAAGGAAAACACGTTATAGATGTGGATCTGCAAATCAACACAGCCAAATGCTATGGATGCCCAGCAAAAGATGCCCAGTGCAACAGCTGCAAATAGAGGGGACACTTTGCTAAAGTATGCCGGGGCTCCAAACAGGTTCACGAAGTGACTGTCCCCGACGTGAATGTGTTGAGTGTGGACAATGGGGCTCGAGATGCTGATAAGATAATGTGCAGTGTGCACTGTACAAGTTACTGTTGCTGGGGGAGATTCCATGGACATTGAACTACTGTTAGATACAGGCTCGGCAGCAAATCAAACCCCAGTCAAAAATGTCACAGGTGACAGCGTGGAGGGCATCCTGGGTTGTGCAAAGGCATTTATTCATCTCATTAAGAGGTGACCCAATGCGACTCCAGTCCAGCAAAAGCTGCGCCGTTTACCTTTGGCTGTGAGAGATGCTGTTTCGCAGGAATTGAAAAAGCTTGTTAAACCGGATGTAATTGAGCCAATCGAATCATCAGAGTGGGTTTCACCAATTGTCGTGATGATGATGATGATGATGATGATGATGATGATGATGATGATGATGAAAAACCAAGGGATTCCTCTGTGCGTGGATTTAAGAGAACCAAATAAAGCGATGGTGATTGACGGATATCCTCTTCAGCATATGGCGGAAATGTTTGCGGAGCTGCAAGGCGACACACTTTTCTCCACATTGGATCTGCAAAGTGCATACCACCAGGTTGTACTGCATGAGAACAGCAGGGACCTCAATGCCTTCATTACATATGAGGGACTGTTTCGCTACAAACGCATCCCTTACAGGCTCGCTTCAGTACAAAGCTGTTTTCAGAGGATGATGTCTGCCATTATAAAAAAAATCAACCTGGAGCTTGGTGTTACCTTGATGATGTAATCGTTTTTGTAGGGACTCCTGAAGCACATGACAAACACCTCAGAGTGGTACTACAGTGCATCGATGCAGCTCGACTGAAACTCAACCTTTCAAAATGCCACTTCAGACAGACAGAGCTGTCATTTTTAGGACATGTAGTGTCACACACAGGACTGAAACCTGACTCTGCCCATGTTGCTGCGGTGTCAGAAGCACCCCCACCGAAAGACGTGCAGAGCTTGCGTTTTTTTTCTCGGGCTCACATCATGGTATGCGAAGTTCATTCCTAACAATGCATCGGTCGTTGAACCCCTGAGAGAATTACTGTGGGGACCATCAACCATCTCCTGGTCAGTCAAAGCACAGCAACGTTTAGATTCGGTTATAGCACTGATTGTCAGCTGTCCAGCTCTCACTCTCTTAGATACAGAGCTACACACCATAGTGACAACTGACGCCTCCAATTATGGCCTTGGAGCGGTCCTGATGCAAATTCATGCTGACAAAATGGAGAAAACTATCGCATTTGTGTCACGAACGCTGACTGAATCGGAAGAAAATATTCCACGGGGAAAAATGAAGTGCTTGGATGCATGTGGGCGACAGAGAAGTGGAGGACTTATCTCTGGGGTAGACATTTCACTTTACACACTGACCACAGTCCTCTCACTACACTGTTTTCCATGAGAGGATTGGGAAGAGCTGGAATGCGTGTGGACGGATGGTCCGCATGGCTTCTGTCATTTAATTATGACATTCAGTACAAGCCTGGTTCTGAAAACGTTACAGCCGATTGCTTGTCTCGCCTTCAGATACCTACTTCAGAGCCCAGTCTGGAGGATGATGTTGAGGTTGTCAAATTCACGTCGACCTTCACTGTGATGACAGCTGAAGAATTCAAAACTGCCTGTATTTCCTGCCGCATTCAAACAAAATTCCGGGAATTGCTAACAAAGTGCTGGCCGAAAACGTCAAAAATTCCTGGATCCTGATCTCCTTCCTTACTTCAGATTGCAAACTGAACTGTCACTGCAAGAGGACTGCGTAATGAGAGATACTCACCACCTTCTTGTCCCGGAGGCGTTACAGCCTCATTTAATCAAATTAGTGCATGATACGCAGAAGAGCATAGCGAGGACAAAGCAACGGTTAAGAGATCTGTATTGGTGGCCGGGAATGGACGCGTATGTCGAGTCTGCAATCAAGGCATGCATTACTTGCCAGCAGCACGAGGAGACAGCTGTGACATACGCATCACCACTACAGCTGGTTACTTAACTGAATGCCGCTTTGGAGAAATTGGCAATCGACATAGTGGGGCCCTTTGATTCTGCATCACTGGATTGTCGTTTCGCTATCACTCTCATTGATTACTTTAACAAATGGCCAGAAATCACCTTCACCTCCCAGGTCACTTCCACTACAATGATCAACTTCCTGTCAACTGTCTTTATCAGAGAAGGTAAGCCAAAGGAATTGATATCTGACAATGGTTCACAATTCACATCTCAGGAATTTAAAACCTTTCTGAAAGACAGAGACATTACCCACAGGAAGTCAGCGGTGTACGACCCACAAGCGAATAGAGAAATTGAGCGATTCAACAGAAGCTTAAAGGAAAGCTTGCTCACTGCTAACATTGAGGGGAAAGACTGGAAAACATTTATAATGGACTTTCTTCAAACATACCGGGCAACTTGACATGCTACAACACAGCGATCACCTGCTGAACTGCTTCATGGGAGAGAGAAGCACACCAAGCTCTATGTATCTGGTTTGCAGATGCCAAAGCCCAACACAACATCACACAAAGACATGGCGCTCATAGTACAAGAGAAGCAGAACAAACAAAAGGTGTACACCAACAAACACCGTGGAGCAAAGGATGTGAACTTTGAATGTGGTTCCTTCGTCCGAGTGAGGAAACTTGGCGTCCTCCGAAAAGGACAATCCAAATTTTAGCGCCTCTCCAAGTTATGGAGCAAAGAGGATCTCACACGTATAAACTGTCCGACGGACGGATCTGGAATGCATCTCATTTAGCATCTGCCTGTCAAAGGAATGCAAGAGATGATGCCGAGCTACCACTCCTTCCTGACAACACCGCACCACCAGGGCAAGACACATCAGAATCTGGGCCGGTCGGCTGAGATGCCAGAATTCACAGACCTCCAGTCTGGACTCAAGATTATATGACGATATCATATAAAGTCCTTTGAGAATAAGAAAAGGAAGCCAATTTAAACTGTGGCCATGTTTATTATGACTTGTTTTATGGTTAATCCATGCTGTGGCAATTACTACATTTCAACTTCTAGTTAATTGATATTATTGTTGTCCACTGAGATACGGTATGCATGTGGTGGAAGAAAGGGGGATATGTGGTGTTGTGCATCGACTGGACGCTAGAGGGTGTGATGAGGAAGAAGGAGTTCGGGGTGAGCGGTCAGGAGGTGTGCAGTGCAAAGCTTATTACGTTCCGATGTTCAGTTGAATAAAACCGTTAGAGAATATTTAATTCCTCATTCTTGGAGTATTTTACGACACAACGAATATGGAGATATGCTCCTCTGCACTCGTGCAGGAACCTGACATTTGCACGTAGTTCATCACCTCCTCCAGTGAAGGTGGAAGGAGGTCATGTTTTCACCTCTGTCTGTCTATTTGTGTGCAGGATATCTCAAAAGGTTATGGACCGATTCGGGCAAAACTTGGTGGACATGTTATGTGTGTGCCAAGGATGAATTGATTCAATTTTGGTGAAGATCCAGATCCGGACACGGCAACTTTTTAAAGTAATTCTTTACCATTGAGAGATGGGGCCAAAAACGATATCTCAAAAAGTTGTGGATGAATTACCGACAAAACGGGGTGAATGAGATGGGGAGGTGACAAGAATAAGCCGATTCGAATCCACACTTTTTAATGCGTTGATAAAGACTGCCCTTCTTGCCCCTTTTTCCTCAGTCAAATTTCCTGCAGAAAGTTCTCGTAATTCTCGGTGTTATAATTGTGAGAACGTCCGCTCGAATCAAAGTTTTAAAATATGCTAAACCAACGCGAGGAGTTTGAGTAATGAAATGCATGAACTTGAAACTAAAGTTTGGAGCAAGGATTAGGATATAGTTGCAATCAGTGAGACTTGCTTTAATGAGGAGAGGAGTGGAGGACAGGACTGTAAGGCTACAATATGCATAGGTGTGATAGGAAAGGGTGTGGCAATAGGAGGGGTGTGGAAATATTGGTAAAATACAGCACTGCATCAAGTCAGGTCAGGAATCGGAGCATGCACCGGAGCAGTGAGCCACTGCGTCCATTTTCCGCCAGTACTCCAGGGGCCTCTGTCTGCACACCGCTCCACCCCCCTCCCCCTTGGCAGATGCCGAGCACATCCCAACCTCCTTGAGAAGCTGATCAACCTGCTGCAACCACGAGGCACGCTGTTGGCCCATTCGCCTCCTCCACTCACACGGCTCCCTCGCTGAGAGAATCTGGTGAGCAGGATCATCATCAAGAAAACGAGCCACACGTCCATACAGCCACAGCTGATGCTCATGAACGATACAGGTAGGAAATCTCATCTGAGTCTCTCACAGGAACTGCTTGTTGGACACAAAGTCTGACAAGCAATAGCCAAGGATTCTCCAAATAGACCTGGTACTAAAGGAGTTGAGTCTCCATCTCAGATCCCTGGTCAGAGTCCAAGTCTCACATCTGTAGAGGAAGACTGGAAGGACCAATGACTTATAGACTCAGACTTGTACTCCTGTATCAGTACCGACAGCGCCACGCCCCATGATCCAGTGAATGCATGACTCCCCAGGCCTGACCCAGACATCCATCCACCTCTGGCTCACAACATGCAGAGAGATGAATATTATAACTGCCATGGTAAGTGAATCTCCCCATGACCTCAACATCCTTGCCACAAACAGATACAGACAAGAAAGCAGCATCCATGATGTCATTGAAAGCCTGGATCTCAGTTTTGACCCAGGAAACAAGTAATCCCAAGCATTCCACCTCCTTTTTCAGCACCTGGAGGGCCTCCAGGATGATATCCAGCTTTTCCGCAAAGATGACTGCATCATCTGTGATATCAAAATCAGAAACCTTGACATTCCCAAACGATGCACCCCAGCTTGATCTCTCTGACATCCTCTCCATAATCCAGTCCATACAAGCGCTGAAAAGTGTAGGGACCAGTACACACCCCTGATGAACTCCAGTAACAACTGGAAATAAGTCAAAGATGGAACCACCACTTCTCACAGCACTCTCAGTACCAGAGTATATTTCACACATCAGATTGATCAGTTTTGGTGGCACCCCACGAAGACTGAGAATCTTCCAGAAGGCATCCCGATTTACTGAATCTAATGCTTTGCCGAGATCAACACATAGGCTGCAAGCAGCCCCTGCCGAAACTTTCTTCTGCATTCGGTGAGGACCAGAAGATCAATGATACGATTAATCATTGACCTCTTTGTTCTTTGGTGTAAAGCCTGACTCCTCTGGATGCTGGTGCTCAAGCAGATGGTGGCGAACCCTATCAAGAATAATTATCTGAGCAAAGCAAAAACCTTGCCCGGCACTGAGAGCAGCATCGGCCCTCGGTAGTTGTTGCAGTCTTGATGATCACCCTTCCCTTTCCAGAGAGGAACAACAAGGCCCCTCTTCCAGTCAGTTGGGATGATGCCTGTGTTCCAAACATAACACAGAACTGCATGCAATGACAGAAGTACAGAATTTCCACCAGCCTTGAGAAGTTCAAAATGGATGTCACGGATCCCCGGAGCTTTGACCCCTTTTCAAATGGTTCACCGCAGCCTGTGTTTTCCATAAACAAAGGAGGTTTACAGTTGATTGGTAGGTCAGCAATAGGCATAGTTACACCCCTGACATTCAACTCAACAGCTGACGGGTCAGCCTGGTACAGCCACTCAAAGTAACCGGTCCAGTGGGCCTTCAAGTCAGACTTCTCTGTCACGGGCCCACCACCCTCCACTCTAACTGCAGTACTCAGACGGACAGGCTTGGATGGACGCAATGCACAAATGGCCCTGTAATTAGGATGAGAATCACTTTATAATTGGATAATATTGTATCGAGAGTAAGGAATGACATTAAGGAGGTAATTAATATCGAGGATTCTGTGTGCATTGAGATTAGTGGTTTTTAAGTAACAGTAAGATACTTGGAGGATGTGTTTATATGGTTCCTGGTATGAGTGAGGAGCATGAGAAAGGAGTTCATGACGAATTCAGAAAGGCCTGTGGAAAGGGAAGTGTCTTGATTGTGGGAGATTTAAATTTGCGAGCGATAGATTGGGTCCAGGAATGGGGAAAGAGCAGAACTGAGGAGGATTTTCTAAATGTCATCGACCAGCCATGGGGAAAGCAGTTGTTTTTTTTCTTCATATTCACCTTCATTGATGCAATTTAGCCTTAATCTGCACAAAAGTGGTCATTAAATATTGTTGCAGACCCGGGGTCGGGGGCGAGAAGACCACGAGGGGGGGGGCAGGGGGGAGGGATTTACCTCGGATTCCCACCAGATTCTCTGGAATCGCAGACTGTCGCACAGGGATAACTCCATGATGCGGCAGGTCGCTAATCGACCGTGAATGCCAATAACTCATCCATGTGACTTAGGGTCCTCAGTCGAATGAATACCGGTTACCTAATGGTCACGTGATCTAATTACCGGGAGACACGCCTTGTTCAAACCGGATCACCTTTCCGGATCAGATGCAGGCAGGAAAAAAAAGAGGGTGGACTGCTTCGCGATCCACCTTTTATAAGCCCCAGGTGAAGTGTGGGGTGACGACCTAAAGCGACATGCTGTGACCCAATTCGTGCTTCCCTATTGGGCCATGGCGGTCACAGCCCTGCCCCTGCTAGGCTGCTGGGGCCAGAAGCGGTCTCATTCGCACATCCGGCGTGACACGGCTCGGAGCCATGCACCGACTCCTGAACCACCCCCTCCCCCCGTAACCTCCGTCCCTCGCCGCCCATCCTGCCATGTTCTGGCGACTGGACAAGGGTCATGTCGGTCCCGTGTGCCCATTCTGGGCATCCCCGGCGAGATGCAGTTGGTGCTGTTAACGTGCTTGGCTTGTCCCCGCATCACGCGGTCTGAGTGGCCTGGGCCGTGCAGCATGCCTCTGTTTGGTGGCAAATTGTATCGATGCGGAGGTACGAGGAGGCGTGGGATAATTTTTCCCATGTGCGGGAGATGTTGGTAGTCGAGATGGTGAGTTTTTGGTGAGTGAAGGGTGAGCAAGGAGAGACACCGTTGTAAATTGGTGCATAGATTTGAATGAAAGTGGTTTGTTGTTGTTGTGAATATTTCACAGGTGGCTGCTTGGTGCTGTTATTCATATCGTGTGTGTTTGCTTGCTTGCTTGATTTCATTTCATTTGATTTGTACCATGGATAAAAGGAAAGGGTTGAAATGGAAATCATGATTGAATGGAAGGTAGAGATATAATTAGACCTCGCTATAAGACCCACGCAACGCACTTCATCCCGTTAACCCACCAGACATGAAGGGAAGGTCTGACTGCATGCAGACTAATGAAATAACCGCCTAGGGATCACTGTATATTGGGTGCCATTGCCTTTGAGGCATGCGGTTTTGTAGAACCGCAACAATATCTTAATAACCAATCAATAATCGATAAAGCACCACCCTCCATGATAATAGCAATGTATGTGGGATAATACGGGTATATGGGCCATAGTAGCAGTAGGCCATAATACTAGCATGTTCGGTTAACAATGGTATTTTTGTTTAGAATAAGCATGTGAGGCAAGACTATGTGCTCTACGAGTGCCATTCTCGTTGAAGAAAGAATCCAGTGAAGAATTGGGAAGTATGGACCTGTTAGTTTGACTTGAGTTGTGGGGAAGGTGTTAGAGACGTTAACGAAGGAACAGATAGGGAACCATTTTAAAATATTCCCAAGTTAATTAAAGGTAGTCAGCACGGGATTACTAAAGGGAGATTATGTTTCATTTATTGGAGTTCTATGAGGCAGCGTCTGACTGGATGGACGAGGGAAGAGCAGTAGATGTAGCTGATCTAGACTTCCTAAAACCTTTTGATATGTCACCACATAGTAGGCTGTTGGTTAAGGTGAGGGTTTGTGGAGTGGCTGGTCAGGTAGCTAACTGGATTGGAAACTGGCTTCGTGATTGGAAGCAAAGAGTGGTTGTGAGTGGGAGAATATCCAGCTGGGAAGTTGCAAGTATCATGGGTACCTGAGGGATCCGTTTTTAGGATCGTTATTATTCCTAATTGAGAGAGTTGGGTTAAGAATAGGCTTCATGTTTATAGATGACATTAAGCTTGGAGGTAAGGTCAACAGCAGAAATGGGGTTGATCAGATTCCAAAAAGTCTGGATACCTTAATCAATTGGGTGAAAGATTGGCAGATGCAGTTAAACACAAAGAAATGTAAAGTGCTGCGGTTGGGTAAGAATAATGAAATATAGACTATATATGCAAGGGGCAGTCTTAGATTATGTAAAACAGGAGAAGTATCGGGGGGGGGGGGGGGTCATAATGAATGTGTGGGGTAAGTAGATGTTGCAATGCCAAGCAACCACAGTTAAAGCTAATTATAAGGTTTTAGGTTGTATTTATAAGGGGATAAATGACAAGTCAAAAGAGGTGGTGTTATTACATTAAAGGAATTTGGTGAGGCCTCATCTTGCAAGGGATGTGCAAGTGATTGGAAATGCTGCAAGATGCTCTTGTTGCTGTGGCACAAGTGAGCACTACTTTTCACAAAGAATGGTGCAATGATGCGAGATGGTCGCCAGGGGGCAGTGTACGTGTACAGTTTATGTTTAGTCTACCATACAATTTATTGTAGTCCTAATTTATCTGTTTATGCGAATAATCAAAGCAAGACCAAAGTTCTTTTTTTCTACTGTGTTAAACTTGAGAAAAAATACATTCTGAACTCACCAATGTAGTCATGTTTCCACCTGAGAAACAAGCAAGCAGGTAATATGTTGGTATACACCATGGTTTCAAAGCGACATACAATGTTAATTTATTGCAATGAATACATCCTAGTTGTGATCCGCAGGTAACACTTATCGTTATCACGTTTGGCGGCTTGGTGGTCCAGCTGGGGTCAAGTGAGTCCTGCCTTTTTCCACCTGTAATTCTTAAGATCATGTGAAACACGACAAGGATATAAGATGTGTTACACTGGAAATGTTGGGTGGTAGAAAGATGTGAGAAAGTTTTAATCATTTTGTTTAATTGATCTGCTTTTGATAAATCAGCAACGACGTTTCAACAAGCAGTATTGTCACATTTTAGCAAGTTTGTTACAAGATGGCCCAACATGATGAAAACTGAGGATGTGGTGAAGATGATGATTCACTGCATTGTGCTAATTGTGCAGAATAGCAGAAGGAATTATGTGTTGTCCACCATAGAAAACGGATCTTTATTTCTGTTATAAGTATTTCCAATTCCAAAAATTTTGGATGTTGACAAAATTGCTATTGCAAGAAAGAACTGGAATGCACTTGTTGGAGCACATACCTCCGCCAGGCTGAACAGTTTATGTTTTGTATCCCACTGATAGGCCAGATCTGGATCCGTACTTCAAGCAAAATCGAATCGGCTTGTTCTTGTCACTTAACCAACTCATCCACCTAGTTTCGTCATAATCCATTGATAACTTTTTGATACATCATGCTATGTATCGTTTTTCGCCTTATCATTCAATGGTGAAGAATCACTTAAAAAATTATTGGATTCGGATCTTCACCAAAAGCTAATCAATTCGTTCTCATCACATACCCAACCTGTTCATCGAGTTTCGTTCATAATTTTTGAGATATCCAGCTCAGACAGACAGACAAACAGACAGGGGCGAAAGCATAAAAATTTATGAGTTCCCTTAAAACTAACTTTAACACCCGAGGAGGCCTTAGGCCCATCAAGCCCGCTCAATGGTTTCCCACCTATGGTCGTTTGTTCCTTTCTCAATCCCTTTTTAATGTTCAGCATCAAGCAAGGACATTGGCTTTAAACTATGGATCTCCCACACTCAGAGCACACGCTTTAACTCTTAAGCCAGTGAATCTGGTTTAAATTGATCTTCGGAAACCTGATTGAAAGGTTTGAGAGAATGGCACGTATATAACGCAAGTTGGGTCACCGGTTCTAGATTGGGTTATTTAGACATGAGTAAACCACAAAGAAAGGTGCAGTAAAAATTAACCCGGGAGTGCACCATGGCAATGTTGGACTAAATGGACTCATTTCCTTCTTTGAGGTCATACAAGATCGTGCGATGACGACACTTTGTGTATTAATTTCCATTCTGTGTATGGAATATCTTGTATATTAAAAATGTAATGAAGCTGCGGGCGTATGAAGCCTTCAAACCCATTCGCTGGAGAGCTGGCTGGACTCCACACACAATTGTGACTTGTGAGGAACAAAAACAATGCGTCCGCCATGTTGGTTTTCTGGTAAGGCTTTCCCCATGTCTTTGGAAGTCTTATATTCACAATTTGAATTATCCGAGCTATATAACCATGATGCACGTAAGCAGTCGGCATGGTTTTGCTTCATGTATATAAGCCGGCTTCTTTTGTTTTTTGGGAGCAATTGAGCAGCGTTCTGGCCAATACACCACCCCAAATAAAGGGATTGGCTATTTGTTTAATAAATTAATATTTTTGTACGTAATTAACCCGAGTTCTCAAGGCTAAAATAGTGCGAGTGTATCGTGTAGCCCTATTCCTGGTGGTAGTGGCTATTACAAGTCATAATGTCATAAACTTTGTTGATTCTCTGCAGGAAAACCACACATTTGGAAATTATCATGATCATTCGAGGTGTTTGTTTGTTTGACGTCGATTCACCTCTGAACCAAATTACTTTAAAAAGCCCCAGTATGTATGCAAATCAGGTGGAGATTAAGCCAGCCATTCTTTTGTATGATTGAAAAAAATTATTATTTGGTTTTATTGGCATACCTCATTCTCTCCTCTAGCCCCAGAATGAATGCCATCTTTCCATAATGAAGGGACAACGTGAGTCATTTGAAAACTTTACCAGAGGATGGATTACCGACCAAGCACTTCAATGAGAGACAGATTTGCAAACTATGCCTTGTGGGAGAAGGGTATGCCAAAATATGGCTGTAGAAGAAGGGTATGCCAAAATATGGCTGTGGAAGAAGGGTTTGCCAAAATATGCCTTGGGAAGAAGGGTTTGCCAAAATATGCCTTGGGAAGAAGGATTTACCAAAATATGCCAGTGGAAGGAGTGTATGCCAAAATATGCCTTGGGAAGAAGGGTTTGCCAAACTATGCCAGTGGAAGAAGTGGATGCCAAAATATGCCTTGGGAAGAAGGGTTTGCCAAAATATGCTATGCAAGCATAAGTGGTATAATAGATCGTTATGAATCAGAATATGTAGCGTGCTGATGCCAGAGAAGTTAGAGAATTGAAGCATTTTGAAGAAGTTTTCAAAAGCTTTTAAAGAAGGAAGCGTTTCCTTCAATGAGGATATTGAGAAAATGATTGATGTATAGGAAGTACAGGTAAAAGCAGAATAAGATCTTGTCCAAGTGAAAGGGTTTTTGGGTTCTTTTGTTTTTTTTTTTTGTTTTTTTTTGAAGTGGGGGAGGATATGATAGCGTTGAAAAGGCAGAAACGCCAAAAAAATTGGATAAAAGAAGAAGAGAATCATGATGACAAAATAACCTCAAAACAAGACAATTAAGCTCCTGATATCGGAGAAGGCCAAGGCTGCACAAAAAAACATTCAACATGTATCGACAACAAGGTACGATACAAACAGAACACAGACAAAAATATAACACCATGGATCTGGTTCAGAAAACTGAACTGATTCAGGTGGAAGGAGCATCTGTGGAACCGACTGAGATGTGGAGCAACCCCGAGCCGGAAGTCAAAAAGGGGACAAAGTGATTCATTTTAAAACTTTACTAACATGTTTTATTTGAATCACTAACAATGATGTGTGACAAATGATAGTCCTTTGTGTGAGGCTCAAATCATTTGCCAGTATTTTGAACTGGGTTTTAGATTTTATTAACCTCCGCCATCGAAGATCGGAGGTTACTGTTTTCACCCCTTTCTGTTTGTTTGTTTGTTTGTTTGTGAACAGTATTACGGAAAAACTCCTCGACGGATTTCGACGAAACTTGGTGGGGGGATTCGGTATGGTCCAAGGATCATGCCATTAAATTTTGGACCTGGTCCAAAATCCAATATGGCCGCTATGGCGGCCATTTTGAAAAAATATTTGAATTTTTTTTTTTTGCATTTCTACATGTTTTAAGTGATTTCCAACCCCCCCACTCCCCAAAAAAATAAATTGTTAGAGAAAAAAAAAATTTGCAACTTTTTTTTCTACAAAATTTCGATTTTTTTTTTTTTTTTGCATTTCTACATGTTGTAAGTGATTTCCAACAAAAAAAAAACATGCCAAAATTATAATTGCGGCTGATTTTGGAACTTCAGGTGGATATACCCACGTAAAATCAATTTCTGTCTCAAGGAATCTAGTTATGACGAATGAATCGAGTATGTAAAAGTTAAAAGTAAAAAGGAAAGTTGCAAACTATAACTCTGTGAGCACTGTTGACGTCAAATTGAATGAATAAGATATCAGGTTCACTTGAGTGACCTAGCAGTATTGGCGGCGGAGGTTTTGCACTCTACCGAGTGCTCCCCCTCTAGTTTTTTTTTACAGTGATCAAAGGCTCACACAGGAGATGGTACATGTGTTACGCACAGCACAAAGACAACAGTCGACATCAGTGTACTTTTACATTAGTTGCAAGGATATTCATGGAGTATGAAGAAACATATTTGGTATATGGGATTCGAACTTGGTTACCACACATCATGAGCTTGGGGGTTAGATGGGAACACGAATAGAGGTTTACATTCATTTGTAGCACAAAGCTGCAGGGGAGCATCATTGGTTGAGGGTGTGACTGCAATGCTCATGCAACACTCTCTTTCGGTTAGAGTAGAAATTTGTAATTTGTTCATGGTGTCAGCGATAGCTCACCCACTCTTCACAGACACCGTGGGATCTTTAACTTCCACCAAGTAATGCCGACAGACGGGACGTCCGTAACGTCCATCCGAGAGACGGCACACACATTGATGAATTCCCTTGCCTGTAAAACACCAGGATGACAGTTTATAGCTCGGTCTGGATTTGAACTCAGTCTCAGCTTACTTGCAAGTGTGCTTACCTTGAGGCCATCCCACCATCCCACTTACAGAGGTGAACCCATGGCGTTATATTGAAATTTTATAAACATGATTTCTTACCCTCGTTACCTTAGCAAAATGAGAACTTACATGATGTGACTTTAAGCAGTGACATTACAAGTGGCAATCAAAATATAATTCTTGCAATGAGTATACAAGTATATATAATTAGTTAGCAGCGTGAACAATCATTTGTAATTATACAGTATATACCTATGTATTGAAAAATATAAACGTTGGAGTTTCTTGGCCAATTATGAGTACCGTATATCATTCCAATAATTTTTTCTGTTGATCTTCAGTATACTGTTATATAACAGTAGTAGACTAATAAAAGCCTCATGGCAATGCTGACAAAGAACTTAATGATTAAGTTCTTCAACAAGGCTCAATTCTACACCAGTGAGATTTGCTGAGAGGTTATTTGTTGAAGCTGCTGTCCGGCACATTCAACAAGCAAGAACAAATACCAACCTGCGAACTCTTGTGGAACTGTTGTAAATATATGTCAGGAGATACTCGGCATACATTGCCACTGTTCGCATGGACACCCAATTGCTGATAAAAACATTCCCTTCAGCACCCTTTCAGTGCAGCAACAGCAACATCCCATCTTTATTATAAACAGTATGTACCTATATCATGATAAACCACAAGTTGCTGCAAAATGTCACAAGAGGAAAGATGAAGCATGTTTCATCAGGCTGCTTCCATGTGATCCAAGCATCCTCATTTGGGGGTTTGCATGTTTAAACAACATCCCGCATGGCCACACAACACTTGCCTGCACTCTTCTTCCTCTACCTCTTCCTATTCTTCTTATTTTTCAACATATGGTACTCGCTACTGGCATCAGTTTGGATTCGATCCTTTTTACACAATGCAATAGATTTAAAATAATTTTCATGTACTTGTTTCTTGCACAGAGTGGCCCATATATACATATGTGTGTGTGTATATATATATATATATATATATATATATATATATATATATATATATATATATATATATATATATATATATATATAAATACGTACACACACTTGCACATACTGTATATTGAAAAAAAATAATGCTTCATAGATTTAAACTAAAGTATATAAGTAAGCATTTTATTTTTGAGCCCCGGGCACAACGGCTCGTACGAAATTTTGTCGTGGTAGACCCATAAAATATTTGTCGTGGCCAGATCTTGCAACATGCACGAAATCTATTTCGAGTGGTCACAAGGGCTACGACACATTAAAGATGGTTTGGCGATGGGGACGCGACAGACAAAAAAGATATGTCGTGGTTATGTCGTGGGTGTGTCGCAAGTCAGTCGTGCGACAGTCGTGGGACCATCGTGAGTTGTCGGGGGGCTGTTTTTCACGTGATCAGGTCGTGGTTCACTCGTGGGATGCGCGTGCGACAGTCGCACAACAGTTGTGGGTCACTCGTGGGACGCTCGCGCGTCCGTCTCCCGACTATATAACGCAAGACTGCCGTAGGACAGACTCACGACAGCCACAAGACATAGATACCACAAAAAATCGTCGAGCAAAAAAGGTGCATGTCCAATTTTGCCTCAAGACGGCACGTCGATGCCACGATGCTCAAAATTTCGTAGGACCGTCTTGCGACGACCCCCGATGACCCACGATTTGCCCAAATTTTCTGTCGTGTCATGGCACAAATGTGTCATCGGTTCGTTGTGACCGTGGGTTTATGAATAACAAGGCACTCTGATGCAAGAAGAGTCCATTCAGCCCATCTTGTCTGTGTTACACCAACACAAGACCAAACAAATTCATCTCAGGTCACAGACCCAATGTCAATGGGCAGAGGGGGTAAGGAAGTGCCATATATGCAAACAAAGTAATATTTAAACAAAAACAATTTTTATTATGACGACTATAAATAAATGTTTTTGGTGGGGTGGGGAGGTGGTTGAAGGCGATTGTCGGGTGAAGAATGAGGAATACACAAAGACTGACCACACACTCGCCCTTCGATGACACCGTCGCACAAGCATCACTATCACCCACACGCCAGCTATCTACAAGTCCTATACCAACATCCCTATACCCCTCTATCTCCAATACTTCTGGGTACTTATCGAATTCCAATGTAAACTTGTCTGCTCTTTCTGCTGTGACTACCTTCCCAAGGAGACCATTCCATGCATTGACAACTCTCCTCTTCTCTACTCTCAAGCCTCTGGTCATATCATGATCAATTCTGTTGAAAAAGTCTTCTGCACTTATTTTGTTTATTCCATTCATTAGCCTAAGTATCTTGCACTTCGCATTCTTCTTTGTTTTTTTTCTCTTTTCACACACAGATGATGAAATCATGCCAACTTACGATCCAAGGTAGCGGTTTAACATTGCATGCAGCATGGTTTAAAGGGATGGTGCTTAGTTTTAATTGTTGAGATCCTTTTCTGGCAGGAAGTGCAAATGAATCAGTACCAACTAAAAAACAATTTACAAAATCCATCTTCCACAGACTAAGCCTTGGACCAAAACAGTGCACACGGAGGGAGGTATTTGCAGATGTCCTTGGAACTTTGAGAACGGCGCCTGAAAGATCGGTAGGGGTGACCATCTTTGTAGCTGAACATGTCAAACACCTCAGTCCACAGGATGTTTAAAGAAGCAAAACTGCATCCTTACGAGCTTCATCGTCTTCAGGAGAATACCGAGGAACATCAAGCTGTTCACATCAATCTCATTTACTCAAGAAATGTTTGGAATAATCGAACAGATGACTTTTTTGACCGTGTATTGTTTGTTCACTGATGAAGCAAATCTTCATTTGGTTGGCAGCATGAACAATCATTTCAGTCTATTTCATGAGGAAATGAGACAATGTTCTTTCTGACTTTCTGCCACACATGAGAAGACCTCTCCAGGAAAATGGAAGAATCATTGAATGAACTTCCATCCTTTGAAATCAGTGCATAGCATACAAATAAATGTGAAACCCTGCCTGTTATTACTCTTGATTTATGCCTATATTCTTTGGAATCCTTTTACATTTATAAGAGTTTGTTAATAAATAAATTGGTCAGATGTGGGAGGAATTGTCCAACATCCTTTTATTATTGTTTGGCGCATAAACGAACTTCTATTCTTTGACAGCAAATAGGAATACATCTTGCGAAGTTTCTCACAAATCACGTCTATTATAAGGACTTCTTTTGAAAACTTGCACACACAAGTTCTTGTGAAAGGGGAGAGAAACATTTACAAAAAAGGCTTAAAGCACCCACCAAGCCACAGAGTGCAGCATTGTGTCACTGCTAATGCTAGGCCTAATCCCACAGCACGACAACCACAGTTCAACGACAGAAAGCTCAGACGAGAAAGAAAAAAAAAAACTTTTGGCATGCCACGGCTCCTGCCGAAAGATATTCGATTTTAAAATTCCATCCCCTTCGCTCCATGGACAAGGAAAACTTTGTCTGTGCTTCATCTCCCCAGCTGCCTTCTCACATTAATTATGTCGCCTCCATGCACCTAATTGCTGGCAGCGCTGTTCTCAGGACGTAGTGGCTTTTAACGGCCTACACAATGGCCGCCATGCAAGTATTTCACACCCTGGGCCTACAGACGCCTTCCAGTTGGCGACATCGATTGCCCGTGGCTTCGCAGTATGAAGTGTGTTATGAGGTCACTTTGTTGATCTTGCTTCGTCATTGCGAGAAAGTGAGAGCGGACAGGTTGAATCGAAACCTTCCATGGTAAATAAGTATACACACATGTGCAAATGAGTAAGTTGTCAAGGTAAAATTTTGAAAATATTTGTCTTGCATTATTTTTGTCTGGCTTTTTGAAAACAATCAAACAAATAAATAAATAGAAACCTTATAATGCAGGTATTTCATCTTACACCACAATTAATCTTGCACTCTCAAAAGAAAACCACGAGAGGGTACTTTTCATCCACACCTTTGAAGTATGCAAAAAAACTCAAAATATTTTAACTGCAAAAATAAGTTGCTTTTAGATGATATCTATTCAAGGATAGCTGCTCTATTCATCCTTTGGCACTTATCAGCTTGGAGATGGTTCTAATTAAAGCAGACTCGGTAGCATAATGGTTTGAGCTTCCTCTCTGAGCCTGGGAGCGTGGCGGTTAAACCCTGGCCGAGTCATACCAGAGACTAAAAAAAAATGGTGTGTATTGGTAGTACCTAGAGTCAGGTCATGTGCACAAAAAAATCCCTGCGCCCTCCTTGCAAGGGTGGGGGGGTGGAGGGGGGCAGACGATTTGCTAATTCTTTGGAAGGGAGCGGTATTTCTAGTCTCGAAAGATACACATGTACACAAGTTCACAACATGCTTGGACCAGAAGCATGCCCCATTCATTGGGTCTTAAATCGAAGTCGCCAGCAACATCCTGTTTTGACCATGAAAGCTTGATACAGCCACCCCCCCCTCCCCACCCGTTCACTCATTGTGCGCCTGTCCTACCACCTCCACATATCTCCTCATACTCTTTTTCTCTCACCTCAAGCTCAACCATCCTTCTTTAGTTCACACATGCTTTTCAAATTCGAACAAGCTTTACCCACCCAAAAGCTTTCCTCCCATGCTGCACTCTTCCCATTACCGCTGTTTGCTGCAACTGCTCCTCAATCTCATCCAATAGATTGGTTTTCCCCAATCTATTCTGTCATGATGTGTTTTCCTATTATAATAAATGGCAGCCACATGGACACGAGACCATGAAGGACAGGAGTGCACTCGCGTTGCCAGGCAGTCAGGTGGAATAGATACCTCCAGAACTAGGTACTCCCATGTGAGGGGTAAGGGCAGTGCCCTGGAGAGTGGCAAATCAGCACACACTGGGTGACCGATAGTGCCACACTGAGAAACTAAAAAACGACCACGAAGAGCGCAAGACTCTTTATTTGTGCCCTAGACTCTCATTGCTCGCTTCTCGACTCCCTGCTCCTTGGACTCAATCCCCCTGGCTAGGTTCTTTGTTCAGCTCCAGCACTGTTACTGAAGCTCTCTCGACATGTGTCCCTGTTGTCTGCATTGCGCTGTGGTGCTGGGAAAGCAGACGAGCCCTTCGAGTCACATACCCCTTGGAGCATTTTTGGCGGTAGTTCGGGAGAAAGCAAGGTCCCCCACACCACAGGTTTCTTTTGTGTCTCATCTTCTCCCTCGATCTGTCCTGTTATCTAATTGATGGAGGCCTTTAAGATAGTGAATTAAGGTAGCCATAGGCAGAAGGGAAATTATTATTTTCTAATTGGTATCATTCTGTTTCATTGCTTGTGGCCATGCTCTCTCCCTTTCTCCCCTGCCACATTTATTGCTAATAAATTGCTTATTGATCAAAATGAAAGCTATGCCATTGCCATTGGCGAACACAGAATTCCACAAGCGCACAAAGTAAATGGCGGAAAAGACCCCGTAAGCGAATAAAATAAGGAATAGCATATTTAGAGAGCCATTCGTAAAAACGAGTCACCAGCTCTGCATGGTTATTCACTGTTGGAAGATTCATCACAACTGGACAATTTTAACCGCAAGCACGTACAAAAATTAAGGGCAGAAGAGAAGACAGAGATTTGACCCATTACCGCCTAGCGCAAGCATCGGTTTTACGGTATATATATATATATATATATATATATATATATATATATATATATATATATATATATATATATATATATATATATATATATATCTTCTTCTTCTTCTTTCGGCTGCTCCCGTGAGGGGTCGCCACAGCGGATCATCTGTATGATCCGCATAGTGATTTGGCACGTTTTACGCCGGATGCCCTTCCTGACGCAACCCTGGTCGCCTCTTACGACACAGGGATAAGGTACACCTATTTTAACCGGGGTATACACCGGCCCAGTATACTGGTACTCATATATATATATATATATATATATATATGAGCACCGACCATTGTACTGGTGTCAGGAATGGGATTTGGAAACAGGGCCGAATCCTGACACCGTTACAGTATACTACTATATATATATATATATATATATATGTATGTGTATATATATGTATGTGTATATATATGTATGTGTATATATATGTATGTATATATATACACATACATATATATACACATACATATATATACACATACATATATATACACATACATATATATACACATACATATATATACACATACATATATATACACATACATATATATATATATATATATATATATATATATATATATATATATATATATACATAGATACATATATTTCTCGATATATATTTACATATGCATATACGTATATAGATATATATTTATATATACATATATATGTGTTATCCCTGTGTCGTAAGAGGCGACCAGGGTTGCGTCAGGAAGGGCATCCGGCGTAAAACATGTGCCAAATCACTGTGCGGATCATACGGATGATCTGCTGTGGCAACCCCAAACGGGAGCAGCCGAAAGAAGAAGAAGAGGAGGATATACACACACATATATATACATATACATACACACATAAAAAAGAGCAACATAACTGATTCGAAATCCTATTTTCCTCTGGCACGAAACTGCACCCCCCCCCCAATATTGCACAACACCACACCTCCTACTCCCACACCTTGGATACCAGAATTCCTACCACCTTCCTCTCCCAAAGCGTAGTGGGTTGTGTTGGTCTGCCAACCGCACCAGGTATTGCGAGGCCGTTTATCCTCATCCACTCTCTTTCTGGACTACATCTCATCTTCCTCGTGTGTGTGTGTGTGTGTGTGTGTGTGTGTGTGTGTGTGTGTGTGTGTGTGTGTGTGTGTGTGTGTGTGTGTGTGTGTGTGTGTGTGATGGCGCCTGTCATAGTTTAAGTTGAGATTGTAGAAGTTCTAACACGATAAGTCTGCTCTGTGTCCGCTTTTGTAATTGCTTGCCTTTTGTTGCACCCCACAAATTCCTTGCTTTCCCTGCTGTACATTCCAATCAACCCAATTCACTGTGCCACATACCTTTCCTCACTTGATTGTAAATAAATGCTTGCGTAGAAATGTTCCCAGCTCGTTTTCGTCTTTTCCTTCATTGGTCCAGCATGGTCCGTATCCGAGCTTAGCCGGGACGTTATCCCCAACGATCTGTTTCCTAGTCGGTATGTCCTTGGCTGTTATGCTCAGCTGCATCTGATCCGGTAAGGTGATCCAGTTTGAGCAAGGCATACCGAGAGCGTGTCCCCAGTAATTAAATCATGTGACCTTTAGGTAAACGGTATCAGATGGAGGACCCTAAGTCACGTGGTCGAGTAATTGGCGTTCATGGTCGATTAGTGACCCGCTACGTCACGAAGTTATTCGTTTGTGATGGCCTGCGATTCTGGAGAGTCTGGTTGGAACCCGAGGTAGCTCATCGCCACTCCCCCCCCCCCCCCACACACTCGTGGTCTTCTCGCCCCTGACCCCAGATCCGCAACAATATATACATGTATATATATATATATATATATATATATATATATATATATATATATATATATATATATATATATATATATATATATATATATATATATATATAGATATCGTAATGTTGCACCCATTCTACATTTAAGGCACTTCCACCTAATTTGGTCAATAATCTCAGCTTGCTCGTTCGATCTCTTCACTGATATCATATTGTTGTGTGCCCGAGTTTCGGTGGCAAGCACAACTGCGAGATGGAGCAGTAGAGTCGGCTCCACCGAACATCCGGAATTTATAGGTCGTCACCCCGGATAACTCCGGAGCCGACGGGTCCCTTATCGGACCGAAGATCGCCAATAGGTCAACCACGTGGGATAGGGTCGATTGCCAATTTCAATTTACTTAAATACCCACGTCATCCAAACTACCGAGGAAATTCACCCACGGCAGGATCTGCGTGATCCGGGCCGTTACCGAGCCGGATCCGAGCCGTACCCCGAGCGGAGAGTACTAGAATTCTGCCGGGCCGATTACACGATTACAGCAACAATGAAGCCTCCTAGTTCCCATTCGCAGTGCGGCAAACGAATGATAGAAACACAGAAATGAGCTGATACATTCAACAAAAGGGATATTAATTTACAATAGGCAGGGAGAGGAACATAGAAGAGCAGAGTTATACGACTATAAGAAATGCAGTCAATGTACAAGCAAAAGCACTTATACAGTTGCTACTTAAAGACGGGCCCACACACACACACACACACACACACACACACACACACACACACACACACACACACACACACACACACACACACACACACACACACACACACACACACACACACACACACACCCGTCGGGTCTTTATTGAAGGCCTCCAGTTTGAGGACAGGTGAGCTCGAGACCAGAGCCTGTGCTTGGACCTGTCCACCTCGTGTGATGTTCGATGATCCGGCTCGGCGGGACTCGAACCCGCAACACGATGCCGCTCCAAGCACCAGGTACCGTGCTTTCCAACCGGCCACGCACCAATCGACCAAGGCCAAGGAGGAGATCAGAGGTGACGATGATCCAGCTCGGCGGGACTCGAACCCGCAACACGATGATGATGACCACCACGACGACGACCACGACCCTTTGAATCATTCCCTAAAAAGCTCTCAGTCTGGCGTTCCTTATATTCTTTTTTCCTCCGGGGTGAGCAAATCGCCGTCTGAGGCGCTCTCCACCCTTATTGGGCGGGGCATCGTGGGAAAGTCGCTTTCTGTGGCCATCTCAATTCCATTGGCCAGGGTGCCGTGGGAAAGGTCGCTCTCTGTGGCAATCTCAATCCCATTGGCCAGGGTGCCGTGGGAAAGGTAGCTCTCTGTGGCATGATTGGACAAGGGGCATGCCTCTGCCTTCCTGGGCAGAGTCCCACAAATTCCTTGCTTTCCCTGAGGTGATGGAAATCTCCACCCACGTACGTGGCCGAACGCACGTGGGCGATGGCGTCAGTGTGCGAAGTGAAGTGAAGGAGATTTGTTGTAAATGAATCTCCGCAGTGCACACATGTAATTCCCGTTAGACACAGGTAGGGGGCCTAACTATAAACACACACTTACCGATATAACTATTCTATATGGACCTGAATGTTGAGTGCAGTAAGCTTCCACATTCGTAACAATATGACCTGTTTTCTTCCATTCAACAGGAACATTTCCAAAGTTGAATTAGGAAGACCGAATACGTGGGAAATGTTACAAGCAAACATCACAAACACACATGTCATAAACTGCATGTCACTGTGCTTCCTTCCATCCTCTCTTTCTCATCTTTTCCCGTCATTCATTCCCTTACTGATTGTGTCCAAATGTGGCATCACTTCCCAACAGTGAGTTTGCTGACTTTTTGCACTCTGCCACCTTGCTCTTCCTTTGAATTTCTGTATAAGAAAAACATTGGAGAGGCAAGAACAATTCTCCATTGAAAGTCAGTCAACTCTTTACCTTACGCTACCTTAATTACACCTGACTTGCATATATTTATACAGCAGACCTTCCTTTACAATGTGAGTATACAGATACAGTATGTATGTGCTTTCTTTTTCCCATTCAGAAGGAAGAATGATAATTCTCTCAGCCTAGCGCTGAGAATCTGCATTTCTAGCCTGTGCTGCTCTGATTGTGGTTAACGTGGGAGAGAATTTGGTTAGAATTTGGGCCGCGCTGACCCAGCCCTTGTTCCAGCTGTCATGGATAAAACAAGCAAATACGTGGTTTAATTTGACAAAGAACGCACCTGGTCAGTATCCACTGATGGCTCTCTCTGGGCATTAAAGAACAAGAGTGGGGAGGAATGGTAGGCAATGGGAACTGACATGGAATCAAGTGAAGCACAATACTAGGAAGAAGAAAAGCAAAATCAGAATGGAGTAATTAACAATAAAATGCTCACTCTATCGGCTCTCTATGAAAAGCACTAATTTATCCATCATGATTTCGAAAACAAGCGAAACTGGCAATGTACAATCAAGATGTAAGTTGTATTCAGAGCGAGATTGCCAGAGCAATTAATTACAACCCGAGTTGAAGTTCATGTGTGCAAAGGAGCTTTACAAAAAAAGAAAACAGGTTTTGCAACCTGTAGAGTTATCATGGATCCACATTCTTGCTTGGCATGTTGACTCGCTGAGTAAGTTCGAACCAAAGATGGAAAAAAAAAGCTTTTAAAACTCGAGTCCTAAAAGTTCCTTTGGCAATTCAAATGCACTGTGGTGAGAAAGAATAGCCTGCTCTCAGTTAGTGGCCACAACTGGATGGGAAATTGAATTTCCAGTAATGCTATAGTTTCCAAATGATCACTTCCTCTTCATCATAATTGCTGAGAGAAAGTGATGCTTATATAAATTGGCGTGTTAGAAACACTCCTGCGTTTTGTTACCGGTAATTTTACCCGACAACGACCAGCTCTCTTGAGATGGACTTTTAATTCCCCCCGCACCCCTTCTCCAGCCCCCACTCTTTGCCCACCATGCACCCCTCCACAGCTCAAGGCCTGCTCCACATGGGACTCTCAGAAGAATCATTTTGGCCTACAGGCCCGTCCGTCCATCCACTGGCAAGTTTCCATTCCCATCTCTCACAGTGAATGAGTCTGAAGCTCGCAAGAAGCGCAGACAGGCCTGGGAGCACTCAATAGTTCATGCCAGATGTCCGCCTCTCTTGCTTGGCTCGGAAAGACAGAGAGATTATGCCTCTCTCTGCCTTTGATTATTACAATGCAAAATTCTTCTAACTACTTCAATCCATCGATTGAGACTTGCTTTGCTGGGCGTGAAGAGCGGAGATGATGGGTCACAGAGCTTGCATGAGGAGTCTGATGATTGCTTCATGGACGAGGACGATGTGTCTAAAACGGCATCGAGAGATACGGAGTCTGGAAGAATCGGCAACCAAGGAGAAATAGGCTGGCCGGGTGTTTATTTAACGGTCACATCCGTGATAGCTTCATTTTCGACGGCTTGAAACGACGACAGTGAACGGGGACTATATAGGAATGGGGCACCAGCGGCTGGGAATTGCCACCCCCGGTGTCAGCAACACGACGTTTTAATCTCTTCCAGCAACTGTGGCAAGGGCCAAGTGGCGTAAACAAATGGGCCCGCTTCTGATTTAATATTTGGAGCGTCGGCGACAGCTGATTTATGGAATTTATAATCAATGGAAGTGTACAAAGTGGAATCAATTCCCTACTCAGAATATGCCTGACAAGAGGTAATTGATCGCGTGCCTTACACATTTTTAAACCACATAATTGGGTAATAAGTAATACAAAGTCGTAGCGAGAAAACGCTTGGAATGCATACGGCCAGATGAATAGCTTTGAGCCAAAACCCAATAAAGTAATTATGGCCCTACCTTATGAAGATGTGCTTATCCTTTTTAATAATGTAAAAGCGCTCCCCCCAGTGCAAGAGCGCTCTGTAAAATCAATGCTGGGCCCTGCGTGCCATTAGGCAAGGTTTCCATCATTACCGAGGAGATTATCTGACGACAGGTTTTTCGTGTACTGCGAGCTTCAGCAGCGCTACCTGAGATGGCAGGAAAGTTTGGACACAACTTGCAGTGGTATCTGCTCAAATGGGACCTTCAAGATTGTTCTACCTACCGGTTGATCGGATGTTTGGAGGACTGTGCGATTTCATCATGAGGAATTGGTTAAAAAACAATATTATTTGATCATTTTGCACGATGCACTGATTCTGATCGCCTTGCGAATTGGGCGTTCAATTCGAGTGTTTTCTTCTTTAGTTGAAAAAACAAAAAAAAACAGACTCGAAGTTGGAGTGCTAACATGTATACAAAGTGGATCATTTTACCCCTTTAAATTCTATCGAAACTTAATTTTTTTTTCACACTTATTAAGTTCGCAAAATTGCGGGATTTCTGACCCTCCCCTCCTCCATCCTGCCGGCTAACCTCGTGGTCCGTAAATGGTCCTTTCCTCCCCTGGCTCCAACCTCCCCCCAATCTGCTTTCACTTCTTTCCATACCCCTCCCACACCCCCATATAGTCCTTTCTATATCTTAATATTCTCCATTCTCTTCCTTTTCTCGATTTAGTACCACCCCCATGTATAAGCAATAAGTAGATCGCCTGCAACGTTGCCATTTCATTATACGCCTTAATCTTTCATTATACTTAAAGTTTGTAACTTTGTTATGTGAATAAAAAACGAGTAGTATTCGTAGAACGCAGAGCCTTGCCTCACATGCTCATTCTGAACAAAAATACCATCATTAACTGAACAGCGATTATTATGACTCACTGTGAGTATGGTCCATATACCTGTATCATCCATGCACCCTATCATGTCACATCCATCATCTACCATGTTATTAGGATACTCAATGAGCACTTTTGTGCACATTAAGCTAAATTGTGTCAATGAAGGTGAATATGAAACTCGAGGTTGCATTTCAAATCTGAGAGCACTCCTCTGAAAGTTAATTTGACAGGAACATTTTGGCACCCATTTGAAGTCTCTGTGATTATCCAATCAAAAGTTATGGCGACAAATGTGTTTTTAACATTTGTGATGACCGTGACCTTGACCTTAACATATTGATCCCCAAAACAACTAGAAACACTTTTTAACTGCAACCAGTTATGGCCGGGGCCAAAACAGCCACGCTTTGATTGGACACATAGTGATTAAAGTTTCGCATCCAGTGGTTCAGCAGTTTCAGAAAATAAGGTTTTTAAAGGGTATTTTTTCTTCTTTAAATCCAAAATGGCTGCCACACACAGTCACCGATGACATCATCGTCATCAAACTTTATTCCCCATGGGAGGTCAATCATATTAATAAAGTTTCTCTTCGATCTGTTCAGCGGTTTCAGAGAACATTTTTAGAAAAAAAAGTTTTCACTCAATAAAAGATGGCTGCCAAAACATGTGACCGATGATGTTTTCGTTATCACCTTTGTATCCCCAAGAGTAGTTGACCCAATGATATACATAAAGTTTTGAATCCATTGGTTCAGCAATTTTAAAGAATATGTTTCTAAAAGGTTTTTTTTTTGTTAATGTTTGACCTTCAATCCAACATGGCTGCCAGACCATGTGACCTCTGATTTTTAAATTTCCAATCTATATCCCACATGGCTAGTCGATTGTATGCATGACATTTCGCATCAATCGATTAAGCGGTTTTAAGGTTTATTATTTTATCTTTTCATTTTTAGGTTTTCCTTAAATCCAATATGGCCACCAAACCAGGTGACCAATGACATTTTGGTTAACACCCTTGTATCCCTATGTGTATTCAATTATATACTTAACGTTTTGGATCCATTGGTTCAGCGGTTTGAGAGAAGATGTTTTTTTTAAGGTTTTATCTTCAATCCGCTGCCAGATCATGGGACCTATGATGTTAAGATTTTAAAACTGTATTCCCCATGGCTAATCGATCATATAAATTAAGTTTCACATCGATCTGTTAAGCAGTTCCAGAGAAGATTTTTTTTTCACGTTTTTATTTTCAATCCAATATGAACAGACCACATGACCGATGACATTGTAAATTTAATTCGTCACTCACATCAGGTTCTCGATGAGATATTTGAAGTTTCAGATTTTTGATTAAACAAATTATGGCTGGAATACCACTTCACCGATGACAACGTCAGTATCACCCTATATACCCCAAGGGATTTGATGACATATTCCGCTTCAATTTTTTCTGCAGAGTGGTTTTTGGAGATGTCCAATTTTTTCCTTTCATCCAAAATGACTGCCATACCATGTGACCGATGGTGTCAGCGTTATCAATAAAATATTCTCCATGGAGAGTTCTTCCTATGTTGAAAATTTTGCATCAATTCGGACAAGCGGTTGCAGAGAAAAATAATTAGAATGAAAATATAGACACGGACACACACAAAGATACACAGACAGACAGACAAACACGGAAGTTACAATAGTCTCACAACCTCTTTGGGGCGAGACGAACTGGAGCATTCATAGAAAACCTTACCCCATGCAGTCTTGAGAAAAATGACGTGGGAAGAGTTTATACAGAATGACTATGGAGCCATCCTTGAAGTCTTGAGGCACAGTTTTGGACTCACAGATCGACAGCATCAGAATGTGGGGGCTTGTAATGCCTGCTTTTCCTTCATACTTGATCACTTATGCTGGGGCCTGGGGCTTTGTTTCGCACCATCTGTTTTACTGCCCCAGCTCATTGTTGTATGGTGCTTACTCAAGGTCATGCTCAATGTCAACTTGGGGGATACTATCAAGGATAGATGAGTTGGTGGTGCTTGGATGGCTTTGTAGTATTTGCAAATATTCTTTTCATCTGCCTAAGATGTCCACTTTTTGTGTGAGCTGCTCACCCAACGCAGAGTTGATGTGTCTTCGGCCGAAACGTTTGCAACCACAGACTACCTTGATGGCCTTGAAGAAGCTTTTAGAGTCATGGTGATTTGCAATGTCTTTAATTTCTGCAGCCCTGTCTTGCCACCATTGGTTTTGCATGTGCCATATTTCTCGCCGACATTTGTTCCTAGCTTGCCTGTCTGGTTCTGTGTTGTTTTGCTAGTTAGGAGGGCCTTAAAGATAGAGTGCTTTGGGGAGATGAGCTCATTAATTATTGCACTGTTTTCATCAAACCAGTCATGGTGCTTTCTTTTTTGGATACCCAGCATTGATTTTGCTGCAGTATAGACCGTGGTCTTGAAATTCTGCCACTGTCCTTGCAGTGTGCCCTCTGTATTTGGGTTAGCATGCAATGACTCAGAGATGGCTGCTGATAGATCCTCTCTGGTGGCTGGGTTGTCCATATGTGCTACGTTGAGCAGGTGTGGTGCTTTTTGACACCTGCAGTATGAAGATGCACAAAGGCACAATTTGAGATGTGCGTAGACAAGCTGGTGGTCGGTCCAGCAATCGGCAGCGCAACGCATACATGAGTATACTACATCAACTCTTGAAGTGTTGGTTTACATTGATGTACTCAATCTTGTGCAGCCCCTGGATGTAGGGTGCTGACAAGTTAACTTATGGATGTTACGGTAGGAAAGAACGCATTGGTGATAACCAATCAAAGACCGGTGCAAATTTGGAAGAGCAAAAGGCCTTCATGATTACACGCCAGTCCATGATGGCCAATGACATTGGGCCAAGTGATGGTATCACAGCCGACCTGAGCATTGAAGTTACCCACAAGCATGATGCGGTCACCCTTTGGAACTTTAGTCAAGGTGTCGGTCCAGTGAGCTGGTGGTGAAAAAGGGTCTTCTCTTCCATAGAACGCTGACGACTGCCGACCGTAGAAAGTTCTTCAGTATAATGGCCACACCTTATTGCTTGGGCTGGTCATTTGGGTGGCCGGAGTAACGGAAGGTGTATTCGCCATCTCCAAACTCACCCTGGTTTGGGATGTGGCACTCGTTGAGCCCCTCAATATCATTATTGAGGTGCTTTAGTTTGCCTGCTGTCAGAGCTCATCTTCATCTGGTACATGCCAATTGTTATTGGCTGTATCAGATAGGGTTCTATCATTTTATGTTGCCAGTTTGACAACAGGACCGGAGGTTCAGGTACGTCAGGCTTGTTGGACCAACAGGTTCCATGGGGCTCCACCCATGACTCATCATACTTGCGAAACTGCAACCCTTTCGTATTTCAATGATATTAAGATAAGTTTTATATGATATTGTTACGAATTCGCGCCCGCTGGCGTACGAGCGGCCGCGTACCTCTAATGGCAGCTGCATCACCCACCGGACAGACAATTCAGTCGTGACCCTCCTGGAACTATCGCCAGGAACCAGTCACGGGTGGGGGATTAACCTCACCACAGCCCAGTCCGCATTCTACCCGCGTGAAATAGGGTCACTCGCCGAATATTGAAATACCTAAGTACTCGCGTGGGTAACCTACCGAGGGGCCGTACCTCGCCGCAGGTCGGCTTGGGACACGAACCGCTTAAGCGGTCCATTCCATTCTACAGCGATAACCGAGCGGATATTATCGCCGACCTTGACGGATCCGATTCTCTTTACCAGGTTTTTATAACCCAACTAATTATTCCACGATGCAAGATGGCATTTCCAATGGGGTAATGAGGACGCAACGAACGGGATACATTTCACACACACATTTATTATAACACACACGTATTCAGAAGCAAGGCAGTCATGCAATGTACAAGAAACAAATAGAAAGCGTTACCACCGAATACGAGCAATGTACAGTCACTTACACAGGTCTACTTATAGGGACACGGCACCACAGCAGTCATACAAAAACAAAAGGAAAGACCTCCCCATAGGCAGGGAGGTAGACAGGGTCCGCAGACCTTTATGGCCGTGAGCCTTGGCTGACCGAATGGGCCCACGAGACCGATGCAGGTCACCTGCCCCCCCCCCCTCGGTGGTCGGCGAGTCGTGATGCCCCTTCCCCATGGCAGCTAGCATGGCAGCGCCTGATTCCGGGCCTCCCGCGTGGCCGGCAAGCTCTCTCCGGCGCTCCTCGCCCAGACGCGCAGGTTCGCACCACACAGCCAGCAGAGCTGCACCTTCAGTCCGCGTCTCAGATGCGTCGACTGGACTCGTCACCGGCCCGCGCCTCCAACAACAGGTCGCTCTACAGGACCACCGGGAGACAGGGGAAGAAATCATGCACCACAGGGAAAACGCTGGAGCATGAACCAAGAAGAAGAGAGAAGCCCCAAGAGGTGGACCAGCGCCAACGAGACCAAGAACGAGAGGGAGGAAGAGAGAGAGGCGGGAGCCTTGCGTGCGGTCCGCCTTGAATAGCGTGGGGCTCCGCCCTTCGCTCCACCCCGTTTTCGGCCCCACCTTCTTTCGAGAAGCTTCTTCCAAAGAGGGGTTCCTCCCCTTTTTCCGCCCCACGCCGTGCATCCACCAATCGGGAGCGAGCGCCTCGCCGCTCCACTCAAACCAAACGCAGAGAAAAAAAAAGGCGGGAAAATCCGCGCGTCATCGCAGTTCCTTCCTTGGTCCCTTTACTTGGTGCCCTCGGATGGCTTTCGATGCCGAAAGGGTTGGAGCGTGGTTTGTGGAGGATGGTGTCCGATAGCTGGCGTAGATGGTTAGATGGTGGCATACTTGTTGTGGCGATTGTAGCATGGTTGGCGTTGTGGTGTGATTGGTGGTGGTTGTTGTTGGTGTTGTGGTTATTTTGGGGGCGAAGTTGGTTGCTGTTATGGTGGTCGTGATATGGTCGGTCCAAAATAACGACAGCAACAGAAAAACCTACCTCAAAGGGTCACAGCCCAGTGAACATGAAGAAATCCCTCTAAACAACGGTGGGGAAACCTATCTGAACACTCACTTACCGGGATAACTGATCTAAGGAACCTTTATGCTGTTCTGCGAATTTCCACAGCCGTAACAATATATACAGCAGGTATACATAATTACTTGGTAAAGGTTGCTGGATATATAAATGTATATATATATATACACACACACACACACACACACACACACACACACACACACACACACACACACACACACACACACACACACACACACACACACACACACACACACACACACACACACACACACACACACACACACACACACACACCAGTGGGATGTGCTTACACATTGTCTTCCACCATTGTCTTGGGTCGCTCACCTGCATTTGATTTTTCATTTACTTATTTATTCATTCATTTATTTATATTTTCATTTACGGATGCTTTCCGATGGTTCTGTGATTTTCCTTGTGTATCGGCTTCGATGTCCATCGGCACACAAAATTACTGTGCTTCCCCATTATCTCGGGTCACTCACCTGCAATTTTTTCATTATTTTTTCATTTATTTATATTTTAATTTATGGATGTTGTCCGACGATTCTGTGAGTTTTTCCAGTGTATGAGCTTCGATGTCCATCGGCACGCACAATTTCAGCTTGCTACGTCATCCGGAAGGTACCGATCTTTAATTTCGGTCAGTGAGTCAGTGAGTGAATCAGTAAGTGAGTCAGTCAGTGGTTAAAAAGAGCTTTATACACTAATATATGTATATACAGTGCCTATAGAAAGTCCACAACCCCTTTCAAAATTTTCACCTTTTGTTGACTTATCGTCTGGAATTAAACTGCATTAAATCAGACTTTTTACACCTATATTTACAAATCGTAACCCAAAACTTCCAAATGAAAAACAAATTCTCAAAATTTCAGAAAATTAATTAAAAATACAAAAAATAGAATATCTTGGTTAGATAAGTACCCACCTCCTTGAGTTAATACTTGGTGGAAGCACCTTTGCCAACAATTACAGCTGTGAGTCTGTTGGGCGAGGTCTCCACCAACTTTGCACACCTTGATAGGGCAACAAGCCGGTAGGCGACATGGCTGCTCACTCTCAATGGAAAGCTGGCCGACATGACTAGCCGATATTCATGTACATGCTATTAATCAATTTAGCACAATAAATATGATTATCACAGCCCTCTTAGTTTGTGCCCAGAAACCCGCATTGTGAAATTTCAGGCATGTTTCCAAAGAGGCTCTAACAAATGGCAGCCCTGGTAATTCCATTTATCTATTCACTAAAGATTTTATTTTTTTATATGATGCTGTAAGACATTCTCCTTGGGCACAAAAAAACAGGTCCCTCGGAGGTCCAGTTCCGGAGGTATTGATTTTTTTGTACAGTCCACAATAAGTGTACGATGACGTATTTTAGCTGTTGCGAAGCAACGGAGGTGTGCATAGCAACCATTCGTTTTTGTGTACATGCTAGCCACATTGTACACATTTCACCCAAGTTTCATCAAAATCAGACTCTTTCTCTTAGAGATATTCTCAATTAACCGTTTCTGAAATGTTCGACATGTACTCGCCCAAAACCAATCTCCTCTGACAAATATTTTTGTTCGGGCTGCAAATTGACATGAAGGGAGCAAGATAGATTGCGCACAGAACTCTAAGCTTCGATTTTTCAATTTCTTTTTGATTTTTTGACCACTTTAAAGGGCCGTTGCTATGCCATTGCTTGGGCCCGGTGTCCCATATTCGAAAGCGCACGATTCCCAGAAATATTGGTCCTACCTAGCAAATTTCATTGGAATCGGTTGAGTGGTTTAGCCCCTAGGCTTGACCAAAGTTTCACGGACAGACAGACAGATGGAAATGTCCAGAATAAGGGTGCTCTAAGAGCAGCCAATATTTGCCCATTCTTCTGGACAAAACTGTTCAACTCAGTCAAGTTGCATTGGGAACATTGATGGCCAGCAATCTTAAGGTCATGCCACAGATTTTCACTTGGATTTATATCTGGGCTCTGACTGGGCCACTCTTTTTGCTCCTTAACCACTCCAGTGTAGCTTTGGCTGTGTGCTTCAGGTCGTTGTCATGCTGAAAGGTGAACTTCCATCCCAATTTCAACTTTCTTGCAGAGGGTAGCAGGTTTTCCTTTCGGATTTTTCTGTATTTTGCTCCATGCATTTTCCCTTCTCTCCTGACAAGTTCCGCAGCCCCTGTTGATGAGAAATATTCCCGTAACATGATGCTGCCACCACCATGTTTCACAGTAGGGATGGTGTTCTGTGGGTGATGTGCTGTGTTGGGTTTGCACAAAAAGTAACGCTTTGCATTTAAGTCAAAAAGTTCCACCTTGCTTTTGTCAGACCACAAAACCTTTTGCCACAGCTGTGGAGTGTTTTTTTGCATTCCTCAAACAGGACTCAAGGTGGGCTTTTTTGAGTAATGGCTTCCTTCTTGCCACCCTACCATGCAGGCCAGACTTGGGGAGTGCTTGTAATATTGTCACATGCCATAAATGGACCAGTTTTTGCCATAAATGCATGTAGCACTTTCAAAGTTGCCATAAGCCTCTTGGTGGCCTCGTTGATTAGTCTTCTCCTTGCTTGGTCATCCAGTTTGGAGAGATGACCTGATGTAGGCAGGGTCTTGGTGGTACCATTACGCCTTCAACTTCTTAATGATTGTCTTGACTGTGCACCAAGGGATATTCAAGGCCTTTGAAATATTTTAACCCATCCCCTGATCTGCACCTTTCCACAACTTAATCCCAGAGGTCTTTTGAAAGCTCCATTGTTCTCATGGTTGAGTCTTTGCTGTGAAATGCACTACCAGTGGAGGAAACCTAAAGGAACAGCTGATTCTATTCTGAAATAATCAAAATCATGACAATTTTACACCGGTGGAGGCCAATTAACTTGGTGTGTGATTTTGAAGGTGATTGTTTACACCTGAGCTAATTTACAATTGCTATTACAAGGGGGGTGGACACTTATCCAACCAAGATATTCCAGTTCTGTGTTTTTAATTAATTTTCTGAAATTTGGAGAATTTGTTTTTCACTTGGAAGTTGTGGGTTACAATGTGTAAATCCATCCATCCATTGGGACCATCCTCTGTGCGGAGCATTGGTGCTGCCGAAGCAATCTCCTTGGCTATTTGGTACAATCCTGGACGGGCCGCCACTCCGACACAGTATACCAGCAAGCTGGCAATCATTTTGCCAACTCCGAAGGATGGCAGGCAGAGTCAACCCCACCTGGTATTAATTCAACAGCCGAGGGGGATTTGAACTCAGGATCCTAGTATAGGATCCCAAGCCCACTACCCGAGCCATAAACCAACAAAAGGTTAAATTTTGAAAGGGGTTGTAGACTTTCTATAGGCATTTTATATACTAGTATGTGCCCATAAGAAAAAGATTTTAAAAAGATTTTTTAATAAATAAATATTCTAACCGCGAGCAAGAAACAACAACCACACAGGCCGTTTCTTAGCTCTCGCGTGCCCGTACGTGCGTTGCCTGGAAGTCCGCATATCGCAGTTATGATTATTTATTTTATTCTGTCATGATGGGCTCTCCTGTCTCCAGCTAAATTCACGGGAATCGGTCCAGGGGTGAGAGGAGCGACCCCCGATTCCCTCCAAATTACGAGCGATTTAAATTAACCCTTTACGAGAAATAAGATGGCGTCTCAAGGCGAGCGGGAGCTGGGGGTATTAGAAATGGATTTAGAATGTGTAGAATCCATGGTCCAGGATGAGAACCCCGAGCAGGAAATGTTGGTTGTGCAAGAACACGAACTCGCCCAACTGAACCCAGAGCCCGAAATAGGTGCGGCGGCGGCCGCGGTGTATGACACCTCCCTCCCCTCTCCGCCAAAGCCCCCCGATCCTTGCCGAATCGGCTCACCCAAGCGCACCCGACATGGCCCAGCTATGCGCCATGCTGGCGGCAATGACAGCGAGGATGGATACTGTACTGTACTGAATTGGGAGATGCTTAGCAGGCAGACACGAAGCGGAGGAACAGTCGAGCCGGGCTGTGTTGCACGAGTGCGAGCCAGGGCGTACTGTGCCCGCGGCTCCCCTTTATTCCGTACGCGGTACACTCACGAGCCGGCCGACTCCAGCATTACTACGACGCCTCAGACGGCGTGCACACCTCATATCCCTCGCCGAACCCCACGGCCACTCCTCCACCATCACGCCCATCATGCATCATCATCATGCCCCTCCCCGTGGGCATGGCTACACCACACTCCTCCCTCCTAAAAGTATGATTATTAAATGATCAGTATTATAAGAAGCATGCAGAACACGAAGGACTTCGTATAATAATCATGGAAATAAAATGAAAATAGCAAAGTATAATAGCACACCACATCATATAATGTGTCGATGCGAGCGAGTGGAGCAGCAAAGGTCAGGTCTGACCGTGTTACCGATATGAAGCAGCAAAATGAGAAGCACAGCGGCATTAAGCAGCAAAAACGCCCCCCCCCAGGTGGCCCATGCTGACATGACCCTGGCCAAGGTCGTAACGACCTCTCGAGCTAACCTCCTCCTCCAGGCAGACCCGACGTAGATAAACATCCCGAGGCCGGCAGCCCGCTATCTGGAAGCCGTGGCGCCAGCCTTAGACCTTGGCCGGGGGCGCTGAACAGCGCCGCTGGCTGCATGCATTTAATGCGCCAAAACAACTCACGCACCACAATCAGTCGAGACGCCAACGCCCGTCCAAACGGCCTTGAGCGAACACAGCGAGTTGTGCTCGCAATCAGAGGTGGAGGTAACGCAGACCAGGGCACCAGTCTTGGTTCCGAGTCGATCTCCGAGACCCACACGGCCGCTAGACAGGAGCAACTCCACTTAAACCACACTGCAATCATAGGCTCGTTATAAATCATTACGAATAATATTCGAAGCATCGCAAATTCATTTTTCCGTACAGCGCGCTTTTTTGATAAAATCCCAGCACATGACAAAGCAATTACCTGCGGCCCGGGACAGTGGACGGCTAACTCAACCTTTCCATTTGCCACCACCGCCCCTGAAGCCCCTACATCACATTGATCATAATCCAATTCCCATTTAATGATCTCCGCCACATCCACTTTTACACGAGAACTGCTGGCATTTATTTCAACAACGTTAAACTGCATCAATAGAGCAAGGAAAAACACATATGCCATGAACAACAACCCACAACCCGCATCACGAGTCCGCTCCTTGGTTGTCGACTTGATGCTGCGACTCGCGACTGCCTTTAACGCCACGGGCCCACCGCCACCTGTTGAAGCTGCCTGAACCACACCGATGCGCATTGCCTCTCGAACCTTGCCACAGCGCGGGAACTCATCGCGAGCGAAGCGCGGGAACTCATCGCGAGAGCTGATACGGCTCTCGCCGCCCGCCAGAGCCTCGCCCTCGGTACTCGATGAAGGCCTCGAAGAGAGTACCGGCACATCTGGAGGTACGAACCGGAGACCCAGTCCGAGGTGCGCAAGCCAGTCTCGACCCAACAGGGGGGGCCCCTCCCCTCGTACAACGAACACCGAGAGCCGGGCGCGTCGATCTCGGTAGCGCACTGAAACGTCGGCCCTCGCAAGCGGTGCAATCGCCTCACCGGTGTACGTGTATAACGACAAGGCCGTCTTGACCAGGTGAATACCGCGAAGACCACGAGCCGCCCGCTCACCCATGACCGACACCGCAGCCCCGGTATCCACGCAAAACACAGTAGGTTGGCCATTCACTTCGACCTCAACCGTGAAAGGCGTCGTCATTTCCGAACCAACGGAAAACAGACTCAACCGTGGTTGCATCTCCCGCTCTGGCTCGCCGGCATTGTCAGGCCCCGGTTGCAGGCCGATCTCCAGGTCACTGGGGTCCTCTCGCACCTCGTCATCCAAGACCCCAACGGAGGCCCCCGCCATCCGACACACACGCTTCAAATGTCCCACCTTGTGACAATGCAAACACACGGTGTTCTTATACGGGCACATTTGTCGCAGGTGCGGACTCCCACACCCCCAGCAGCCGCGGAAAGTCCCTTCGCTCCAGGCGCGACCATGCTGCGGTGCCCCTTCGCTCCCGGTGCGATCGTGCTGCGGTGCCCCTCGTCCCGCACCGCCAGGCGCGCGTGCGACCTGCGGCACTTGAGCCACCGCTCGGACTCCGGGCTGCGTGACTCGCGGCACTTGTGCGATTACCGCATTGACTTCGGGATTAGCTGCCATACTCCAGCTGGAGCTACTCATTGCGTCCTGGCCAGCAATGGCACGGACATCCGTGAGCGTCTGTTCGACAGACGAAGCAGTCACGACCGCCGAGTCGAATGTGATGTCGGTTAATCGCAGGATAGCCGCTACCATCTTTGCGTCTCGCAGACCAGAAATAAAACGATCTCTGAGCCTTGTTGGACGCTCCTCTGCCGTGAATTTGCAAGGCACAGCCGAATGCTTCACTCGTGTGCCACGAAGTCCGCAACGCGCTCCTCGCCACCCTTAGCGAGATGATCGAACTGGAACCGCGCGAGATGTAACGACTTCTCCGGCGCCAAGTGGGTCTTCATTTTCATCACGATGTCCTGAAAGGATAGCATATCATCACTGGGTCTATTTGGAGCCACCAAATCACTCAGCAGGCGGTAGTGCTCCGTTGATAGCGAGGCGAGCAAGATCGCCTTGCGTTTCTCTTCATCCTCTACATCATCTGCCCGAAAGTAGCAACCCAACTGTTCAGAAAACAACTCGAACTCATCTCCCCCGAACACGGGTACACGTCCGTGTGCCGTGCCGCGACCTTCCGCCATGTTCCGTGAGACACTTGGTTCCGTAGCTTGGAACCGCCCTTACACACGCCGATCCGCCGATCCTCGTTCGCCAACTGTACTGTACTGAATTGGGAGATGCTTAGCAGGCAGACACGAAGCGGAGGAACAGTCGAGCTGGGCTGTGTTGCACGAGCCGGCTCACTCACGAGCCGGCCGACTCCAGCATTACTACGACGCCTCAGACGGCGTGCACACCTCATATCCCTCGCCGAACCCCACGGCCACTCCTCCACCATCACGCCCATCATGCATCATCATCATGCCCCTCCCCGTGGGCATGGCTACACCACAGATACAAACACAAATGAAATGAAAAACGAAATAAAAGGCATGAACAAGCAAATGAACGAAGTGAAAACGAAAATGGATACAAACACAAACGAAATAAAAGGCATGAACGAAAAGATGGAAACAAACACAAACGAAATAAAAGGCATGAACGAAAAGATGGATACAAACACAAATGAAATGAAGGCGAATTTGAAGGAAGAAATGAAAGAACAGCGGGGTGAGACGCAGAACATGGGCCGAAGCCTGCAGGCGGGCATGAAGGCAGTGACCAGGGAGCTTAAAATGGCGACTCCACGTGTGGGAGCGAACGAGCTGGGAGGGTGTGCAACGGCTGTCGGGCCCGCGGTGGAGGCGGGTAAGGAGAAAATAATTCTGGGGACGTATTGGGCGAGAAGCGTGACGGTGACCGAGAGGGAAAAACTAATTGGGGTGACGGAGACGTGCACGAGGGAGATAAGAGACGAGGTGAAAGGAATTGCGAGGGAGAGAAAAGAACAATTAAGACGGAAACCAAGGATGAGGTACGCGGAGATCGTGAAAGAGCAAGGAGTGAAACAGAGGGAAGGACGGGAGCGACTTAAGGAGAAAGCAAGGTTGACCCACATAAAGATAAGGGAAAGACGCCAGAAAGAAGCAGAGACTAATAGACACGAGGGGACAACAGAAACTTATAAATGTACAGAGACACGGGAGATGGGAACGATAGAGGGAAGACTACACGATGAGGACGGGGTTAGAGACGCACAGACACACACACACACACACACACACACACACACACACACACACACACACACACACACACACACACACACACACACACACACACACACACACACACACACAGAGGTAGTGGAGGATAGTGAGGGTGAGCTTGCGGAACGTGTAGGGACCCGGTGCGAGCAGCTGGATGGCCTCCTCCAGGAATGAGGGGAGGGAGTATGCCCCCTTTGGGCGGATCACGACCAGGTGGGTTCGGTCGTGCTTTGCGAGGTCGAGGGGAGGAGTGCTGTGGACGGGTGCACGCCGAGCTTGGGGGGTATAGAGGCCCCGGAGACCCTTGTGGGGACACAAATCCCCAGTGTGGTTGTCCCGGTGTGTGTGGTTCCAGGTGTGAGTGCGTTCCCGTGTGTGGAAGCGACCCCGTGTGTGAGTGATATGGTTTGTGTGAGGGAAATGGCACGAGTGAGTGAGCGGCCGAGTGTGAGGGATACAGCGTGTGCAAGGTCGCTGTGTGTAAGGGAGATGTCGGTCGGCATGCGGGAGCACGCAGCCGCGTCTCCCGGTGTGAATGTAATGGAGTGGAGTGTGAGCGTCGTGGCACGCGGGAGTGCGTGTGTTGAATGGCGACGGAGACTGCGACAGAGGAAAGAAAGCCGGGTAGCGGCTGTAGCTGTTTCGGGGACCGTGCCGGGTTCACCCAGCAGCGAGCGCAAGGTCCGTGCTGTGCAACGCACGAGGCCCCCACGTGCTCGCTTGCGGGAGTGAAGTCCCGGTCCGGAAACGCACGCGGTGGATTTGCCGATCCCGCGGACGGACAAAGTTTAGGCAGGTAAACGGATTTGGACCGGACGGGTTCTCCACGCGAGCGGGTGTGTTAAGCTCCAACGGGCAAAGCACATGTGTTCGCGTGGGGAACCCCTCGAGACGTGGGGCTTGTGTTTTTTTTTATGCGCACGGTGACGTCATGGCTGCACGTGGGGTTGGAATCCGGCAGGAGGGGTGAATCCCTGCCGGATGGTACCGTCCAAGGAGGGACGAGGTACACGTGCAGCTGCATGACGTCACGGGCAGGTGCAAAGTGCGCGAGCTGTGAGTTGCCGCGCTGGTGCTGCGCATGTGGGAAAAGGAAAAGCAAGCCTCACTTTCGGGTGCACAGGATTCCCGGGCAAGGGGTGGAAGACCCCCTTACCTGGGCACAGGATGGCACGAGCTAGGGGGAAGGGTTAGCTTAGCTAGACCGACTTCATGGGGCAGGGGTAAGTCCTCATGGAGTCCGTGGAATGGATTAGTTAGAGGGATTATAGCCAGATTTAGGATGGGAAATTATTTTTTAATGATTTGGAGACAGTGACAGACTTTGGATGTGTAGCGGGGACGTAGCTTAGCTACGTAGTGTTAAATGGAACGTGCTGTAGTTTAAGGGACGACGTGGGAGCACGAGTTAGTTAGGGGAGGTAGTTAGAAGGATGGCAGAGTTCAGCGGTGTGTGTGTTGAAGAGTTGGTGAGTTGTGTTGTGCTTGGTGAGTGAGTGAGGCCAGCGGGTCTGTGTGTATGGAGCGAATGTGGAATGCATGGTTCGATGAGTGATTGGGGGGAGGAGTGACTCCTGCCCAAGGGACCCCGGGGTCAGTGTAGACTGAGTAAGTTGGGTTAGTCAAATTGACAAAATGGAGGTCGTTTTGTTGTTGGTGGGGAAGTAGGCTCGAAACCTGTTTGGAGGGGTGCAGGAGCCCTGTTGACGGGCTGGGAGCGTGGCTGCGAAAGGTGAGTATCGCTGAGTGGGTACCCCGGGCAGCAGGCTAGTCGGCCGTAGTAGGCCAAGGGCCCATGGGGGGCCGGGATAGCATAGTGGGCACGGGTGCGTCTGCTTGGTGCGGGGGCCCGGGGTGCCATTAGCCGCGTGGGCAGTGTTGTGGGCACAGGTGACCCTCGGAAAGGGGCCCGGGAAGCCAGCCTGCCACGTGTGTGTTTCAGGGGAGGTGCCATGGGGGGTACTCCCCGGTGTTTAGGGAGCTGGTATGCTCGGAGGCAGTGTCGTGCCCAGGGGTGCCATAGCTGGAGATTCGGCAGAGGGTCGTGCCTGCCAAGGAGAGCCACGCGTCCCAGCCATGAGACCGTGTGAGGGCACGGGAAGAAAATTGGGGGGCAAGGCCCGAAATGGTGAGGACACCAACACAGGCGACGGGAATCTGGGTTGTTAGAACCAATAGTTTAAGCGCGAGGCGCTTGTTGAAAGCCCCGGGGTAGTTTAACAGTTAAATGGTTAGGGTAGATTCGGAAGTGTACCCCTCCGCACCATCCATCCCCTCGCTCTCGTTGTGGGCCGCTGGACTCACTTTGTGTTATAGATCGCTGAAGTCTGGGGAGGCCATCCTGAGGCTTCGTTGGGCCTCGGCACAGGACGCTAGTTCTCCCTTATTCCCCTCCGGGAAGGGAACGTAGGGGTTGGGAGTAGGCTAGGTGACAGGATAGGTTAGCCGAACAAGGACGATAAAGGGGGTTAGGGGACGATTTATAGTGGGGAAGTAAAAAAAAAAAAAAAAAAAAACCAAAAATAAGTTGGGGCTAAATTGGGTTTTTTACAAATTAAGGGGGTGGGTATGGACAGTGACAGGCAAAGGCGATAGGTGGGAGGGAGACCGGAAGGTAGGTCCGAGCCCGCCTTCTGAGTGGCCAGCACCACCGCACTCCCTCCACCAACCTCCATCTCAAGGCGAAAGGCAGGCCAGCTTCATCTGCTGGCTGTTTTACTTCAAGGCCTGTGCCGGCCGGGTTGTCTGCTGGTGTTTTGCTTCGAGGCCTGTACTGGCCGGATCGTCTGCAGCTGCTGTGCTGCAAGGCCTGTGCCGGCCAGTTCATCTGCCGGCTGTGTTTGCCTGCAGCGGCCCTGTTCTGCAGGCTGTGTTTGCCTGCTGCTGTTGCCATGCCATGCCCACGGCCCATGTTCACCAGCCCCTGTTCAATTTTGCTTTGCCCCCCCCCCCCTGTTCATTGCCATGTGCGCCAGGATCCGCAAGGCAACAGCTTGCAAGCTGCAAGAACTGCCCTGTTGGCAGCTACAACACGGGCCTGCAGTGGCGGCCCGTGCACCGTGTTTGCGTCCATTCATCCATCCATCCATCCATCCATCCATCCGTTGTGTTCATTGCGTGTGCCACTTGAGCTGGCACGGAGACTGCGTTTGTGCAGCCCAAGCACCGTTGTGCTTCACTGGGTTCATTTTCAAAAGGGGAGGCCGAGGACTGCATGTGAGCAGCCGGCCACGTTCCCTGTCACCTGCATTGTTTGAGCCAGAGACTGCATGCGAGCAGCCTGGCTCCCTGCTAACTGCTTTCTTTTTGCAGAGTTCATTGATCCTGGGCCATGGTTTAGTGTAAAATTTGTAAGTTAAGGTTAAGATGTACTGTACATATGAGTGCGCCCCCGGCATGTCTGTCTTAGTGCCGGCAATTTTATTTAAGTCGTCTGTGTGAGTGGGTTTGTTTAGTTAGTTACTCAGCCCTCTGTTTATTTATTTTGGGGACACGAATACCATGAATGTCGCACTCAAGGATCCGTAGGTAAAACGTACTAGGGGAGAACTACACATGATGGCACATGAGAATTTGATGACTCGGGACGAGTCTGTAAAAAGGGGAGGGGGTAGTGTTGTGGTTGAGGAAATTCGCAAACCACCATTCAGGTCCTGTAGGTGAGATACCTCTGTAAGTACATGTGTAGTTAGCCCCAAACCCGTTGTTTAGAGGAAATAAATGTGATTCATTCGGGCTGCGACCCTTTAAGATAGCCGTTTTTCTGTTCTATCTTTATTTTGAACCAACCACGTCTCAACCGCCATCACACAACAACCACCAACCGCAACGCCGCTTCACAACAACAACAACGCCAACAGCCACGACCTTTACCTTCACAACTCGCTCTCGCAATCATCGTATCACCACCATTCCAAGCGTCACCGTGGCCAGGGACCGCCACTTTAGACCCTCCACCACCTTCACCTCTCCTTCTGCGGCCATTCCCGCGCCGCTTGTGAACGCCGAGCGTCAGGCTGTCCTGGCCTCGTGCGGGGCGCGCGCCGAGCAGCGGGTGCAAAAAGCGGCCTTTCCGAGGGGAAGTCAGATCAGGAATGATACACGCCCACTTCCGATCCCTCCAATCATTAAGCGCGGGGCGATTTGGCCCCGCCTCCAGGCGCGTCAGAGTAGAATCGATATATGCAAATTCGAGGATCAGGGGAGGTTCACGCCCACTTTTCCTCCGTCCAATGGGCGAGCGTGGCCCCGCCCCCGAGCCCATCCTGATCCGGAAATTTGCATATGGGTTCTCCTGCCGTACTATAAAGCGCCGAGCGCGGGGCGAATTCAGTCAGTTTTCTGTTTCGGGCTCGGGCGAGTTGGAGAGGTGTGGCAGCGGCGAAGTCTGGCAGCAGCAGTCAAGACGGGTCTGGAGGAGAGTCGGTCTGTCGGGGTTCGGAGTCTGTCGGGGAGCTGCAGAGAGGGGAAGCCGGGAACGCGGTCGAGGGCGCAGTGGAGTCGCTCGTCGCGGGACCCAAGCAAGCCAGCTATCCTCTTTCCCCAGAGCACCAACAATTCCCCTGTTTCCCCCCGTGCTGAGATAGTGCGAAAAGGGGGCCCCGTTCCGACTCCATTCCAAGCAGTGCCAACGAAACCCGCGGAGGAGCGCGCAGTCGGGGCACCGCCGCGGCATTTGCGGCTCATCACAAGACGGGTAGGCTCCACGCGGTCTCACGCCCACAGACCACGTCTGCCCCCTTGTATTCGAGGGTGGCCCTTTTCTTTTGATTTTGAGTATATGTGTTGTTGGCGCCGTCTGTAAAGTAAAACTGTGTAAGTGTTGCCGTGTGCTCGCGCAATCGGTAGTAGATCTGCATTGTGTTTCTTTTGTTGCAATTGCTTTTGGTGCATAATTGTTGTGTTTTTGTTACATTTGCTTTTGGTGCATAATTGTTGTAATTGTATACGTGTGCTTTCCGTTTGCCGCGGAATAAATGTGCCTTATGTTGAACTGTTTTTCCCGTTTCGCTTCGTCTTTTCTTCAATTGAATCTCCATCTTACTTCACGTAAAGGGTTGGTAGTGGGCTAAATACACCCGATAATTAATTGGAACCGTCGAGGTCGACGATATAACACCGCTCGGTTATCCCGATAGTACGGAACGGGTCGCTTAAAGTGGCCGTGTCCGAAGTCGACCTGCGGCGAGGTGCGATCACCCGGTCTACCCTCCGTGTGGGTACTTAGGTAGGTCGAATTTGGCGAACAACCCTATCCCACGCGGGGGGCCGGTTGGCACGATCGTGGTGAGGCTGAAAGGCCCACCCGTGACTAGTTCCTGGCGTTAGTCCGAGAGGGTCACGACGGAATTGTCCGTCCGGTGGGCGACGTGCCGCGATTCGAGTTACATGGCCGCTCGCACGCCGGCGGGTGCGAATTTGCAACAATATATATACATATATATATACATATATATATATAAATATATACATATATATATATATATATATATATATATATATATTTCTGGACGAGTTCAAGTTTCTGGACGTGGTGAAGCTACGTCCATGTCTCATTTAATTATATACTTGAGGCAAATGAGGCACCCGGCCCTGTTGGCCGACGTACCACGGATAACTACGCGGTCTGACAGGTTGTTTCGCAACCATGAATGCTGGCAAAAGCAATTACACCGAGCAGGGTCCTCGCATCCACAGCCGCGTTACCTACTCATTGGTGCAATGACCTGAGCTTGGGTCCATGCCCTCAGCATGCACCGACTACTTTTTCCTGCAGAGTGGGACAGTGGGTGCAGTGCTGGCTAACCCGCGGAGCCAATTAGGTGGACAAAAACTTCCCGTCTATCGATTATGTACACACTGTCGGATCAATGGAAAATGCACAACCACGCAGATTGGAAAAAAAAGAAAACTCTATTTGCACACAGACAAGCAAGAATCATCAAACACGCATTTACAAGCAAAAGGCAAAAGGTACAGAAGAGCAGACTTACCCATCGGTGCGTATTCCCCTTATTCAGACTTTGACAAAAGACATATGGCCATCATTCAATCTGGGTAGAAGAGACAAGAAGAACTTATTAGAAAGAAGCAGAACAGAGTGTGGGAGCGAATCCTCTCTTTCCTCACGCAACCATGTGGGGTTATATCGAGCAAAATATTGTGGGGAAGCAGGGAGGGGGGGGTTAGGATGGGAAAGATGAGCAATGTGGAGTGTCAGAAGTGTGTGTGTGTGTGTGTGTGTGTGTGTGTGTGTGTGTGTGTGTGTGTGTGTGTGTGTGTGTGTGTGTGTGTGTGTGTGTGTGTATGGAGCTGTGTGACACCACGGGAACTGCACCGCGCTCCTAGGTCATGAGCCGTACACCCTGGTCCTCGCACAAATGAGTCATTCCTGTGCTTCACAGTTGAATCAAGTGTGACCCGCACTCTGGCAGAGAATCTTGAACAGGCAGTCTGACACACTCGCGGTGCCCTTCATGCATCAACAAGAGGCCCAAGGGCATCCACAACAAACACGAACGCTCCTCATGTTGCGTCTCTGGAGTATCGATAAACAGCAGTCCCTGATGCCTCAACAACAGCTCCTAGGGCATCAAAAACCGCAGCAGTAGCTCCCAGGGCATTAACAGCAGCTGCAGCAAAACAGCAGCTTTGAGGGCTTCAACAGCAGCAGCAGCAGCAGCAGCTCTCAGGGAATCAAAAGCAGTTGCCGCAGCTCCCAGGGAGTCGGCAGCAGCAGGGCGATAACAGCAGCTGCAGCTATACAGCTGCCTCAAACGCATTTGCGTTTCGTTTCTTAAAGCGTCTTCGGCTGGGCATGGCTTCGAGGGGGCAATTGTCATGCAAGCACCCCCTCATTAGTGCGCATCCCACGGGTGTGGGTACGGCGATCGAGCAGTGGAAAATCCCATGTCATTCTATGGTAACAGCCATGCGAGCCCCCCCCCCCCCACCTTCTGTGTCGATGTGGTGTCCCTTCAAGGATTGTGCCCAATAGCTAAGGACACAGCTTAGGCAGCACCAATGCTCTGCACAGATTATGGTCCCAATGGATGGATGGATTGATGAATGCAATTAAGCTACTCACAATCTCTTGAGAGTGGCAATTCCACAGAATTTCTGTGGGACATATCTCGCAAGATTGTGAATGGGTACCTGAAGGTAGTTTGGACAATTGCTCTCACGGCATGTATCTTGCTGTCACTGAAATTGTGGATGGGGTGAAAAGAGAAGAGGTAGGAGTTGGTGAAGTTGGTAATGGCATAACATTAAGGTGGATCGGGGAGGGAAAAAGAGTTGAATATTGCATTATTTTAGTGAGGTAATGAAGAAATAACATGTAATGAGGTGAGAATGCCTTCTTGCTTTGAAGAACAGGGAGAGAGGGAAGAGGGGAGGATAGAGTTGGGGATGAGTGGGACAGAGGGGCCAAAGTTGGGAAAGGGGGGTTGAGGCTTTGGGGGTGGGAGTGGTTGAGGACTTGGGGTGGAGATGGAATTGAAGCTTTGGGTTTGGGGTTGCGGATGGGAAGGGGAGGAGAGGTTGAGGATTTGAAGTCCCATTTTACATCAAGCACAATTTCTTCAGGTATCTGTTGGTAAGATAATAATAATAACACTGATATACAATGCCCACAAATTATAAGATTTCAATGTGTTTTATGAATGGGTTGTGACACTTTTGTTGGACTTTCTAGAACTGCAAT
>NC_140967.1:43954675-43962175 GCF_056783735.1 Eptatretus burgeri
CATTGTCACTGGCGCGGGCAGTTACGTTAATCTCCCCCTGCCCCCCCCCCCCCGACCAAGGAAGGTGGACGGACAGTTAGCACCGGCCAGTTTGGATAGCCGAGCGGTTTTCCTTCGGACCAGACACATTGATCCTCAGAGACAATAAAGCATGTGGGATGGGCAAGCGGTACTGTCGGAGCGATGGATGCACCGCAAAAGGGGTTTATACTTGAACCCCACGGCAAATACACGAACACAGCAACAAAATAAACACGGGGATTTAATGACAATATAAATATTTACAAGAGTAATCAAAATGTCGTAATAATCGTGAGATAAATTAAAGCCTAATGTCGAGGCGCCTCGACACACGGATTGTGATACAGACAAGGGGGAAATTAAATGAAAGAAAAGCAAATCCTCCCTTTATTCTGGCACAAAGCTTGGTCCAGAGATGGTCTTTATGGAACTTTGGAATTGAGGTGCTTCATCCTGCATGGGTTGACGCGCCCAAAATGGCATGAAGTCGCTCTCTCACAATGGGAAAAACGTACGTCAGGCAATTCGTGAGCGGTATTCAACGCCAAGGCTCCGAGACTGCCGTGCGGCTTCCTCGTCGATCGTGCTTGCCGATACGCTCTCTGCAGAATGGCACTGCTCCCTTCCGTGACGTACACGAGGCTTCGAAGTCCGTCTCTCACAACCAGCCAAGACTCGATGGTCAGCGTCTTGCTCAGAATGCGAGCAAATTCACAGCATGACGTGAGAATCACACAGCCATTTTGTCATGCCAAGAGGGGAGCAAAGCAAGATCCTCTGTCCCAGTTACATTCCTCTCACAACTACAACTCCAATCTCACCCTTCTTCCACCTCTGGGTGTGGCTTGCTCACACGAAACCTGTGAAGGCGGGGCTTCTGCTGCTCGGCACATTTTGCTTGCTTATGGTTATGGTTGTTGTTGGTATAACCAGAGTGGTGTCAAAGCCACCCAATGCTCACCTGTTTATACATTTATCGTTTTTAAAAGACAAGTCCAATAATATTTTTAATAAAGCATTGCAGTGAAGTCTGATCCAAATCATTTTAAAGCAATATATGTATTTGTATATTGTAATCAGTAAAAAATAGTGGTAGATAAAAACATTAGAAAGGAAATAACTTGCACCAAAAACGTTGACATTTTCATGCTCATGCTGACGCTCACACTCACGCCGGGGGTATCGCTATAGCTCTCTGTTCTTCGAACAGGCGAGCTAAAAATGCACTCCTTCATGGCTGGCTTGTGAATACAAAAATGTAGGAATAGGTCACAGGGGGGAATCACATACTGGGGGAAATTGTCCTCAATCCCCATCTAATTAACACTGCACCACCCCCTGTGTGGTAACACGTAACACTTAAGCTCACAGTTTCCCTACTTAATTACATTGAGATGTCTCCTACACGTCCACGGACCAAACAACGCTATTCAATCCTAACTTTCCTATGAAATTCTCCCATTTCCCCTCACAACCGTGACAATATGTATGTGTAGATACACACATATATATATATATATATATATATATATATATATATATATACATACATATAGATATATACATATATACATACATATATATACATACATATATACATATATATACATATATATATATATATATATATATATATATATATATATACATATATATATACACATATATATATATATACATATATATATTTATATATACATATATATACATATATATATATATACATATATACATATATATATATATACATATATACATGTACATATATATATATATATACATATATATATATATATACATATATATATATATACATATACATACATATATATATATATATATATATATATATATATATATATATATATACATATACATATACATACATATTGTTGTGGTTACCAGATTCGCAAACCACCATTCAGGTCCCTTAGGTGAGGTATCTCGGTAAGTACATGTGTAGTTAGGTCCAAACCCGTTGTCTAGTGGGAATACATGTCATTTATGCGAGCTGCGACTCTTCAGGATAGCCGTTTTTCTTTTACTATCTTTATTTTGGACCAACCGCCATGATTACCACCACAACCACAACATCAACCACCAACCACAACGCCGCTTCACCACAACCGCCACGACCTTCACGTCACACCTCGCAACCGTAGCATCGCCACCGTTCTTGCCCCGCTGTGGGCACCGGTGTTGGACTCGTGCAGGGCGCACGTTGAACAGCGTGTACAAAATCACGGATTTTGTGCTTCAAAAACGGATCAAAAACGACACACGCCCACTTTTTGCCGTCCAATCGGTGAGCGAGGGGCGATTTGGCCCCGCCTCCAGAACGATCGATATATGCAAATTTGTGGATCAAAAAGCCTTCACGCCCACTTTTTCTCGGGCCAATGGGGAGCGAGGTGAAAGGTCAAAGGGAGGGGGTCAAAGGCGAAGCTACGGGGGGATAAAAGGACCGTGTTCGTCAGTCAGAGCAGTGTGGAAGTCTGGAGCCCGAAGCCTGCAGTAGCTGGAGAAGCTGAAGAGAGTCGAACGAGGAGAGCCCAAAGAAGAGTCCAGGGTGGAGAGTCCAGAGGCGGAGAGGCGGCAGCGGCGAAGGCAGACGAGGGGGTGCTCGCGACGGTGCCGGGAGCTGCACGCCCGAGGAAGGCCGGCAGCGCGACCTGGCCGAGGTGGAGACGCACACCAGGGATAATAAAGATCCTCTATACCCCGAGCATCAGCAACCCCCTCCTGTTTCCCCCCGCGCTGAGATAGTGCGACCAAGGGGGCCCCTTTCCCACCCCCTGCCAGACACTGTCCGCGAGGCCCGCGGAGTGAGGCGCCATCGCCGCTCCGCATCTCATCACCAGACGGGTAGGCGCGACCCGGTCTCGGCCTCAGGCCCGCCTCATTCTTGGGGGTATTCTTTTCCTTGGTTTTGGGTATGTGTTGTCGGCGCCGTCTGTGAGGTAGAATTGTATAAGTGTTGCCGTGTGCTCGGTAGTCGGTATTAGCTCTGCATTGTCTTCGCTTTTATATTTGCTTTTTGTGTAAATGGAATTGTGTTTTCTTTTTTTTGTGTGCTTTTGGTGGAATTGAATATGTGTGCTTCCCGTGTGCCGCGAATAAATGTGCTTTATTATTGAACTGTTCTCCCGCTTCGCTTCGTCTTTTCTCCCATTGAACCCTCATCTTGCTTCACGTAAAGGGTTGGTAGTGGGCTGAGTACGCCCGATAATTAATCGAACCGTCGAGGTCGACGATAACACCGCTCGGTTATTCTGATAGTACGGAACGGGTCGCTTAAGTGGCCCGTGTCCGAAGTCGACCTGCGGCGAGGTGCGATCGCCCGGTCTACCCTCCGCGTGGGTACTTAGGTAGGTCGAATTTGGCGAGCAACCCTATCCCACGCGGGGGCTGATTGGCTCGATCGCGGTGAGACCGAAAGGTCCACCCGTGACTGGTTCCCGGCGTTAGTCCGAGAGGGTCACGACTGGATTGTCCGTCCGGTGGGCGACGTGCCGCGATTCGAGTTACGTGGCCGTCAGCACGCCGGCGGGCGCGAAAACCGCAACACTGGTGTCAGGTCGTGCGATACAAATTCATCGCCCTCCTCGCGGCACTGGTATTGGAGAGCGGGACAACAGGCTCTCCTGTCTCCAGCGAAATTCACGGGAATCGGTCCAGGGGTGAGAGAAGCGACCCCCGATTCCCTCCAAATTACGAGCGAGCAAATTAACCCTTCACGAGAAGCAAGATGGCGTCTCAAGGCGAGCGGGAGCCGGGGGTATTAGAAATGGATGTAGAATGTGTAGGATCCATGGTCCAGGATGGAATCCCCGAGCAGGAAATGTTGATTGTGCAGGAACACGGACTCGCCCAACTGAACCCAGGGCCCGAGGTGGGTGCGGCAGCGGCCGCGGTGCATGACACCTTCCCCCCCCTCTCCACCAAGACCCTTCCCCAACCCCTGCCGAAACGGCTCAGCTGAGTGCATCCGACATGGCCCAGCTATGCGCCATGCTGGCGGCAATGAACGAAAAGATGAATGTGAAAATGATCGAAAAAATGGATGCGAATATGAATGAAGTGAAAACGAAGATGGATGCGAATACACAACAAATAAACGAAAAGATGGATACAAAAATAAACGGAATGGAAGCAAACATGAAGGAGGAAATGAAAAAGTTCCGGGGTGAGACGCAGAACATGGGCCGATGCCTGCAGGCGGGCATGAAGGCCGTGACAAAGGAAATAATAGTTGAGACAAGGGAGGTAAAGGGTGAAGAGTTGGGAGAGACACGGGAGATAGAAAAAATAGAGGAAAGACTACACGAGGAAGACGGGGTAAGTGACGCACACACACACACGGAGGTAGTGGAGGATAGTGAGGGTGAGCTGGCGGACTGGGTAGAGACCCAGTGCGAGCACCTGGATGACCTCCTCCAGGAACGAGGGGAGGGAGTCTGCCCCCTTGAGGCGAGTCACGACCAGGTGAGTTCGGTCGTGCTTTGCGAGGTTGAGGGGACGGGTGCTGTGAACGGGTGCTTGGAGAGCTTGGGGGGTGTAGAGGCCCCGGAGACCCTTGTGGGGACACAAATCCCCAATGTGAGTGAAACGGCCAGTGTGAGTGAGGCACCGCGGGTTAGTGCCCCCGCGGGTATGAGTGAGGCACGGTGTGTGGATGAGGCACGGAGTGTGGATGAGGAACCGCGGGTGAGTGCCCCCGCGTGTGTGAGTGAGGAACGGAGTGTGGATGAGGCACCGCGGGTGAGTGCCCCCGCGTGTGTGAGTGAGGCACGGAGTGTGGATGAGGTACCGCGGTTGAGTGCCCCCGCGTGTGTGAGTGAGGCACGAGTGAATGGAGCACCACGTGTGAGTGGTATGGGTTATGCAAGGGAGACCGTGTGTGTGAGAGAGCGGTATGTGAGGGAGATGTCGGTTGGCATGCGGGAGCACGCACCCGCGTCTCCCGGTGTGAGTTTGATGGAGTGGACTGTGTGCGTCGTAACACGCAGGTATGCGTGTGTGGAATGGCGACAGAGGAGAGAAAGCCGGGTAGCGGCTGTAGCTGTTTCGGGCACCGTGCCGGGTTCACCCAGCAGTGAGCACGCGGTTCGTGCTGTGCAACGCACGAGACCACCACGTGCTCGCTTGCGAGAGTGAAGTCCCGGTCCGGAAACGCACGCGGTGGATTTGCCGATCCCGCGGACGGACAAAGTTTAGGCAGGTAAATGGATTTGGACCGGACGGGTTCTCCACGCGATCGTGTGTGTTAAGCTCCAACGGGCAAAGCACATGTGTTCGCGTGGGGAACCCCTCGAGACGTGGGGCTTGTGTTTTTTTTTTATGCGCACGGTGACGTCGTGGCTGCACGTGGGGTTGGAATCCGGCAGGAGGGGTATCTCTGCCGGATGGCACCGTCCAAGGAGGGACGAGGAACACGTGCAGCTGCATGACGTCACGGGCAGGTGTAAAGTGCGCGAGCTCTGAGTTGCCGCGCAGGTGCTGCGCATGAAAAAAAAAAAAAAAGAACAAGCCTCACTTTCGGGTGCACAGGATTCCTGGGCAAGGGGTGGAAGACCTCCTTGGCCTGGGCACAGGATGGAAACTAGTTAGGGGGAAGGGTTAGCTTAGCTAGACCGACTTCATGGGGCAGGGGTAAGTCCTCATGGAGTCCGTGGAATGGATTAGTTAGAGGGATGATAGCCAGATTTAGGTTGGGAAATAAAATGGGATTATTTGGAGACAGTGACAGACTTGAGAATGTGTGGTGGGGACGTAGTTTAGCTACGTAGGTTAAAAGGGAACGTGCTGTAGTTTAAGGGATGACGTGGGAGCACGAGTTAGTTAGGGGATGTAGTTAGAAGGATGGCAGAGTTCAGCGGTGAGTGTGTTGAAGAGTTGGTGAGATGTGAGGTGAGTACATGATGAGTGAGTGAGGCCAGCGGGTCTGTGTGTGTGGAGTGAATGGGGAATGCATGGTGCGATGAGTGATTGGGGGGAGGAGTGACTCCCGCCCAAGGGACCCCGGGGTCAGTGTAGAGTGAGTTAGGGGGTTAGTTAAATTACAAATTGGAGGTCGTTTTGTTGTTGGTGGGAATGTAGGCTCGAGACCCATTTGGAGGGGTGCAGGAGCCCTGTTGACGGGCTTGGGAGCGTGGCTGCGAAAGGTGAGTATCGCTGAGTGGGTACCCCGGGCACCAGGCTAGTCGGTCGCGGTAGGCCAAGGGCCCATGGGGGGCCGGGATAGCGTAGTGGGCACGGGTGCGCCTGCTTGGTGCGGGGGCCCGGGGCGCCATTAGCCGCGTGGGCAGTGTTGTGGGCACGGGTGACCCTCGGAAAGGGGCCCGGGAGGCCGGCCTGCCATGTGTGCGTTTCAGGGGAGGTGCCATGGGGGGCACTCCCCGGTGTTAGGGAGCTGGTAGGCTCGGAGGCAGTGTAGTGCCCGGGGGTGCCATAGCGGGAGATTCGGCAGAGGGTCGTGCCTGCCAAAGGGAGCCACGTGTCCCAGCCAGGAGACCGTGTGAGGGCACGGAGAGAAAATTGGGGGCGAGGCCCGAAATTGTGAGGACACCAACACAGGCGACGGGAATCTGGGTTGTTAGAACCAATAGTTTAAGCGAGAGGCGCTTGTTGAAAGCCCCGGGGTAGTTTAACAGTTAAATGGTTAGGGTAGATTAGGAGATGTACCCCTCCGCACCATCCATCCCTCGCTGTCGTTGTGGGCCGCTGGACCCACTTGGTGTTAAGATCGCCGAACTCTGGGGAGGCCATTCTGAGGCTTCGTTGGGCCTCGACACAGGACGTTAGCTCTCCCTTGTTCCCCTCTGGGAAGGGAACGTAGGGGTTGGGAGTAGGCTAGGTGACAGAATAGGTTAGCCGAACAAGGACGATAAAGGGGGTTAGGGGACGATTTATAGTGGGGAAGTAAAAATAAAAACAACAAAAAAATAAGTTGGGGCTAAATTGGGGTTTGACAAATTAAGGGAGTGGGTATGTACAGTGACAGGCAAAGGCGATAGGTGGGAGGGAGACAGGTGGGTAGGTCCGAGCCCGCCTTCCAAGTGGCCAGCACCACCGCACTCCCTCCACCAACCTCCACTGAACGGCAAAGGCTGGCCAACTTCATCGGCTGGCCGTGTTTTTCTTCAAGGCCTGTGCCGGCCAACTTCATCGGCAGCTGTTGTTTTGCTGCAAGGTCTGTGCCGGCTGGATCGTCTGCAGCTGCTGTGCTGCAAGGCCTGTGCCATCGGCTGGCCGTGTTTTGCGTCAAGGCCTGTGCCGGCCAGTTCATCTGCCGGCTGTGTTTGCCTGCAGCGGCCTTCTTCAGCGGGCTGTGTTTGCCTGCTACCTTTGCCATGCCATGCCCACTGCCCACGTTCACCAGCCCCGTTCAATTTTTGCTTTGCCCCCCCCTGTTCATTTCCATGTGCACCAGGATCAAGGCAACAGTTTGCAAGCTGCGAGAACTGCCCTGTTGGCAGC